>NC_046159.1:313637-613637 GCF_011064425.1 Rattus rattus
ACATTCTAGTTGTCTAAAATAAAGGGTATGGTTCTCCAAATCACTAATGCAGTGAATATAGAAGTAGGCCATGGGGTCTTATTAATTCTAAAGGACCTGCAGATTTTTAGAGGTTGTTTTGTGAGCATTTACCCAATGTGACTGTCACTTAATAGCATTCTAAGCCATGACTTGACCCAGAGTGCCCCATCAGACCCCCATCAATGTGATAGTCACTATATCTTTGTTATCCAGCAATGACAAGTGACCAGAGGAATTGCCCATGCTCGGTTTGTAGGACATTCTCCGTCACCAGATTCAGAAATCCTACATCGCACCCAGTGTTTCCTACCCCGCAGCCTGTGGCCTTCCAGGACCATCTGCTTTTCCGACAGAGCAGGCAGCATTGTGCATATCCCTGTGGCCACCCTGCCAGCTGCTTGCTGGTTTGCTTAGCCACCTTGGGACATCAGCACGAAAAACCCTTCCCACAATTGGTTCTGAATCTGCAATTGCTGTTACACTGTTTCATAAAGGAATTTTTTTCAGTTACTTCTAAAGAAATGTCTCAATATTTCAACAACTGTCAGGCCTACCTCATGTGCACCCTGTGGGGAGCAGGCCTTCCTGGACCAGGAAGAGGGTAGTAGTACAGGGAAACAGTTGCATTCTGGATATATTTACTAGTGAACAGCATAGAAGCTATGAAGCAGACATAAAGTATGACTTCTGAATATTGGTGTGAATGGCGGGACGATTGGAGAGAAGACCGGGTGTGTGAGTGGGAACAAAGCATTGTGTGGGCTTTTGTTGCTCATTGGTTTTTTTTCTTTCTTTCTTTCCTTTTCTTTTGGGGGTGGAGTGGTCCAGGCTGGCCTCAGACTTGATGTGTAGCTGAGGCTTACCTGAACTTCTGACCTTCCTCCTCAACCTCTCAGGCTACGATAACAGGTGCTGCCTCACCACACTTGCTTTATGCTGTGAGGTGCTGGAAACCAAGCCCATGTTTGTTCCATGTTCGCTAAGTACTCCACATGAAGATCAAGCTACTTCTGCTACATATGTGCGTGGGGTGGGGTAGATCATTTATGGTTGGTGTATGGGAACCCCCTAGGGGTCAAGGCGAGTTGACTCTACTGGTCTTCTTGTGGGGTCCCTATCCCTTGTGGGTTCCTTCAGTCCCCACCCCAACTCTTCACAAGACTCCCACACCCGAAGCAATGGCTTCAACAGACACAGTAGTGGGTTTTGAGAACTTTATTAAACAGGCAAGCAGAGCTGCAAGTACCCGTTTGATCTTTGAGTCTAGAGTTCCAAGTCACAGATTTCTTGGGAGCAGTCAACTTAGCCCACCTGGTTAGAATCATGTGTCTTTTAAGGTTAGATTTGAACACATTCCCGATGACCTGTGAGGTCCAATGGCTCATATATGAAATAAATTCAAGCCCCAAACTCTGACTAAAAGGCTACACAGCTGCCTAGTTTCCATGTTTTACCACACCACACACTGTGTAAATCCAGGACATCTCTCTACTCTGCCCTTACTTGAGGGCTCAGGAGTTAAGGAGGATGAACCTGGGCTCTGGTAGAAGATCTCATCTCTGCTAAGTGACAGAAGCTCAGACATGCAGACCAACTGACTCGGACTGCAAAGGCTGCTGGGAAGAAAACAGAGTTTCCAGATGAGAGGAGGATCAGAGAGGACGGGCTCAGGTTTCTATGGCAACCCAAACTCAGAAAGACAAGCCAAAAAGAATGCTTCAAACCAAAACCCAAATAAACAGAATAGGAAAGGGAAAACTGCGGTTCTCTTTGGCCACAGACCTGAGCAGGGATCTTAGAAGGTGATATCATCTCTATGTGACTCCATGCCTCTAAAAATGTCTAAAAGTGTCGCTGCTGCGGCACTCTGTGTGGGGAAACAAGTGTGAACCGCAAGCCCTCTGCTTTGTGTACTACTGTTTATTTATACAAGAGGTTTAATTTCTCAAATATGAATATTTTTCAGTGCCTTAAAATACAAATACTGTTGTGTTCCAGCCCTGAATTGGCGACGGGTCCGATATTTCGATCACCAGAACTCAGCGAACTGTCTCAGGATGGTCTGTCAGTCATCGGGACTCAGTGAGTGGCTGTCTAGGGTCGTCCTGCCCTCATGATTCTGATGGGCACTGGTTTCCTTCTGGAGTCATGAACTGCACCTTGGGCACCATGAGGGAAGAGTTATTCCTCCGGATGGAGTTGCTCCTCCTCATGGAGTTGTTTCTTCTCATAGAGTTGCGCTTCCTCAGAGAATTCTGGTGCGACAGTTCACTCTTTTGGAGGGTCTGAATCAAGATGGAAGGTTTCTCGTCCAGCTCCCGGGCACTGCATCTTGGCGCCGCCACTTTCACAGTATTACCAAATTTAGAATAGTCCACAGAGTATACTCCCTCCTCCTCAGTCACAATCGACACGAAGCGGTGTCCCCACTGGATCTCCTCTGCAATGTAGGAGGTCCGCGCTTGCGTGGTGATGCCCGTGGTTTCCACCACGCCCTCGAGAATCACTATGACCTCCAGGTCTTGATTGACAAGGTCAGTGGCTGAGATATCGTACAGGGGGCTACGCTTATCAATCACATGGCAGATGATCAAAGGGGCCACTAGGAAGATGTTATTGCTCTCGATGGGGTTATCTACAGGAATGTCCTGCTGGTGAATAGGCACCACCTCCCCTTCTGGCGTCGTGGTTTTCTTGACCACCTGGATGCGCACCGAGGCGCTAATGATCATGCTTTTCCTCAGGTCACCCACCCGGAACATGAAGCACAGCTTGCCATTACGGACCGCAATTACAGCATGGCGGCTGAAAATCAGCGTCTCTGCCCTTCTGTGGGCCTGGGCCGTCTTCATGAAGATGCAGCCCAACATGACCGCGTTGATGATCAGACCCACAATGTTCTGCAGAATCAAAACCGTGATGGCCAGAGGGCACTCCTCAGTCATCATTCTCCCTCCAAACCCAATGGTCACTTGAACCTCGATGGAGAAGAGAAACGCAGAAGTGAATGACCTGTAAGGAACGGTATCAGAAATAATGCCAGGTCAGCGTGGGCGTGGTGGAAAGTGCCCAGGAGGAGCCACACTTGCTACTACAGCCTAGTGACTTGGGAAAGATTCATTTTTAATACAAGCACCCTCCCCACTCCTTTCTCCCTCCCTCCTCCTCCCACAACCTTCTGATATCCTCTCCCTCTCCCTTTCTCTCTCTCTCCCCTCCTCTCTCCTTTTCCATTCGTATGCTTCCTAGATCATATACCATGTGAAGACATTCATAAAAAAACAACTAAATATAAATTGTAGATATATTTCATATTTACCAAAGCCTAACTTACTTTCTGGAATTTTCTACTAGCTAGGTGTTTGTTATTTATTACCTACTTGTGTTTGAGAGACTTGAGTTCATATGGAAGCTACTGGGTAATGGCTGAATGTTGTATTATTTGTAGCTTCTGGAACTATAGTCATTATCCAGTAATTGATTGTCCTGTTTACAAAATCCAGTACAGTGGTAAAATGTGGTGTAAAACATGTCATCCAGAAAACATTTGTATTTTAATAAGGAGAGTTGGGTTTTTTTTTTTTCCATTTGGAGAAGTTTTTATTGATTATCTTGTTTTTCATGTGACCCAAAGACTATGTATACGTAATGACTACATCCATGAGTCCTGTCAGATCTGGCCTGCTGTTCTCAAAGGAGCAAGGGGAAATAGCCAACTGGTGTCAGGATTTTCTTGGGAAGGTGTTTTGCGGTTGTACATCTCCGCATCTAAGCGAATAGACAAGGGTTTGGAGGGCTCCTGCTGGACTTGAGTGAGTCCTGGGTAATTTTGCTTAATCTCTGGCTGAGAAGAGTCACATTTTGTTGTTAGCAAATTACTCGCCTGGCTGCATACCCAGGACTGCTGGGGCTTCTTCACAGCCGCTATTCCTGACACTCACCCCAGGTCCACACTTCGCTAACTTCATAGGAGAGAAACCATACATTACAGTCTGTCAAAATAGTATCTATGAATACCAGGCACAATGAGCAAACCAAACATTTGAACTTTGAGCACTCAATACACGCTGCCCTTTGGCAGGAAGCCAGGAGAGTGTGTGAGTCCCCACACATCCATCTGCTTTCAAGTGGGGTAGGAAAAGAGCCCTTTATCTCTGTGGTGGCTAAAACAGTTCATGCAAAACTCTAAGACCTGACTTCTGCCCTCCTTGCACACCCTGAGATATGTGTCATGGATGGAAAACATCACAGACAGTAGAAACAGGTCTCAGAAGAGGGTGCACCTCTAACACTGAGTTTAACAATGGTTTGTATGTCAGAGAAGAGTCCCGTGTCTGTCCATGGCTTGGGAGATGGTTCCTGAACTGTGTTTTTATATTGGAGTTCAATTTCTCTATCCAGAGTAAGAACAATATTGTCTGGACACCTGTCTCACAATCTCAAGTGGAAAAAAAAAAGCCTTCAGTGGAGAAGGGATGAGGGCAGAGTGTGAGCTGAATAATAATGAGAAAAATAACATTGTTTCTATTTTCTGACTCATGTTGCAAAGTCGTCTGCACAAAGGAGAAAGTATACCACCCTTAAGTGAGAGCAACCAAGCAACTTTGGAAATACTGCTGGATAGCCACTGAGGAAAAGTTGCTTCCACATTTGATGATTTGCCTGACATTGAATTTATAAAAGAAATGGAAACACAAGCGATTAGAGTTATGCACATCTTCAAAGTTCTCTAGGAAGAGAATAGGCTTTACATACGCTAAGGAGCGTGATCTAAAAGCTAGCACTGTTAGGTTGATAAAGTCACCTTTGCTTCACTGTAGTTTTGACAGCATTCCTCACAGCTCAACACCATTAGGAATGCATCTAGGAAATAAATATTCTTCAGAATATCTTCTTTGGATAAGAAGTAACAAGAAGCAGGTTTTAGAAACCAGTGATTGCTATAAAATTCTCTTCCTAGAAAGCATCCTAGAAAGAACAATCTCTTTCGATGATATATATTTAAATTTACCAGAAGAGTAATTTTTCATAAATAGTAATGATAGATCGCCTTGAGTAAAATTAGTTTGTTTTCAAGGTTGCCATGATCATTTTTCCTACTTGCCTTTGTCAGGACCTTTTCCTTTCCTGTTTACTGGAAACTTGTTTGAATGTGAATGCCCTCACCAGCCCTGTCAATGCCAGTACGTGTGAGAGACACAGCATTACAATAACATTAACTTCAAATCTCTCAAACACATTTGAAGCATTGAAACACAAAGAGGGCTTTGTTCTCTGTGTCCCTGGTTGTCTGCTCACCTGGGCTTCTTATTCACATTGTCACTGAGGCAAAAGCTTGAGGAAAGACAGTCCTATCTGCCCAAAGGTAAAGCCTTAGATCAGTCTAGTACATTGTTCTCTTGCAAAATCTGAGCTGGACTCCATGTGTGGTCTCAGGAGACCTCTGTCCTTGACACGCTGACCTGGCAGTTACTTGGCCAAATGGAAGGAGCATAGGTAAGATCATGAGAAACTCAGCTCCTGGCCATGCCATGCTCTGATACTTGTATAGGTTCAGGACCACTGAAAGTCTCGTTCTTATCAGTTTCCCTGGCTGGATGATGTGTCTTCCGTCTCTCTGCCTCACAAATCATGTGAATTCGGACTAGGATTCAGAAAACACCCTGGAATTTTTCCCAGTGTTATTACGGTTTTATTTTATTTATATCGTTTTTCGCAATTGATATAAATTAGGTCCCCACCCAAAGAAACAAATTTAAGAAATTTGCCTTGTTGCAATGTTTGGGGCCTGCCTCATGGGAATACAAAAGAGAGCTGCGAAAACCAAATGCAAGTTAGCGGTCTTTGAAACATCCCTATTTGCAGAAGCCAAGGTTAGGTGACCTAAAAGCTGTCCTGTTCCTATTCTGTGGAAGCTGTGGAAGGATACTTCACTATGCACTTGTGGTTACTCAGGCTCCTTTGGGAAAACCTGCACCGATTCTCACTAAAACCGTCTCTTCTAAAGTTTAGAATAAGCTTTAATTTTTAAAATCTGAAACAATCTGTCAGATATGCTAAAATAACCTTGATAAGAAAAGGCTTATGTTCATTTCAATTACCTTACTTTTAGTGTATTTTAAAGTTAAAAATGCTTTACAGAAAAATATTTCTTGTATTTGCACAATGCTTTTGATTGACTGGAGCTATTTTCTGGGGCACACTGGACATCCTTGGGGTGAAAATGAACTGTTTTTTTTGGGGGGGGGTCAAGAATTCTTCGAACCCATGAGGTTAGCACAAAGAAGCAGCCGCACATTCTCACATTCTCAGAAACCTACCCATAAAACTACATTTACAAAGACTTTAACGTATTAGCCCCAACCCTGCAACCCAGATTTGCTTTTCGTTCCTGAACTGTCCAGTGAAAACCTTTTATTTCACAACTGACCAGCCGCTGTCTCACCCGTCTTCATTCTTACCTGACATTGGTCACACAGACGGCGGACTCCAAGCCACTCTTCTCCGTGATGCCTTTCTCCATGTAAGCATAGATGTCCCCGTGGGCGAAGGCCACCAGCCACCACATGATAGCGAAGAGCAGCCAGCTGCAGAGGAAGGACATAGTGAAGATGACCAGCGTGTGACGCCACTTCAGGTCTACCAAGGTGGTGAAGATGTCCTGCAGGAAGCGACCTTGCTCTCGGATGTTCTTGTGAGCCAGGTTGCAGGCTCCGCTCTTGGCGATGAAGCGGGCTTTGGGGAGGCGGTCGCGGATGCGCGGTTTGCGCAGGTTCTCCGCCGCGATGCGGGCCAGCACATACTCCTCCGGGATGATGCTCTTCCTGGCCAGCATCTTCCTTTCAGCATAGCCCGCCTAGGCACCTGCCCTGACTCACGGCTCCTTTCCTCCACAACGCGTCCTCCTAGACCAGAGAAACAATCATTAAAAACCGTCAATTTCTTTTCCTCATCTCGGGTTCTAGTACAAAAGGATGCTGCTTTACACACATATTAAATTAAAGATGTGATCAATTTAAACGAGAACCTAGTCTGTATCTGAGATCTGGGATCTCAGAGGAAAACTTTTGATCTGAAAGAGAGGAATCAGTCTCTCTCTCTCTCTCTCTCTCTCTCTCTCTCTCTCTCTCTCTCTCTCTCTCTCTCCTCTCTCTCTCTCTCCCTCTCTCTTCCCCAAACCCCCTGCCCCATTATCTCCCTGAGTACTCGTGGAAATAGCCTCAGATACGCAAATCTTAGAGCATTTTCTGTATATACAGAAAGGGTCGAAGAGATTTCTCTTGGGCCTTGGGATTAGGGCAAGGATACCACCTACAAAGGCCCCTGAGGAAAAAAAAATAAAGTCAGCTGGATTCACCATCTACTTGCTAAACTTTTTAGATAAAGTGGCAAGGTTAAAAGTAAAGAAGGAAGGATTCTTATTTTTAGTTGCAGCAAAGACACTGCTTCGTGCTCATTAAAAAAAAAATATTAACTGCAATTAAAAAGGTACCAAACAATGCATTTCCGAACTTGAAAATGATTGATTTTAAGTTGGAAGGATTTAAGAGATGCGTTTTAAAAGGCGTCCTCCCCTCGCCTTCTGTCCCCTCCCTCTGGACAAATCATACTATATACTGGAAACTAATTTGCGACACGGGGATCAGAGGCACTGCTGAGCGCGGCAGTGGAGTGGCAGGGCTTGATCAGGGCTGGGTACACCTTGGCTGTTTGGCTTTTGGCTAGGATGTAGCGGTCTTCCCCTGCTGTCCCCCGGAGGCGCGATGCAACTTACAGACTCAGGGTTGCGCGCCCGGCCGCGGCTGGAGCTCCGCACAGAGCGGACAGGTCCCTAGCTCTCGCATCCCGGGAGCAGGGGCCTCCCGAAGTGCATATCCGGGGGATGTCGGTCCTCCAGAACTGAGTTAGGACTCTAGAGGGTGCGATCCACACCACAGTGCCTGCGGGGAGGAGGGCTGGAGGAAGAGGGATGGGTTTGGCTTTTCCCCTCCTGCTGCTGGGCCACTGGGAGGGCGGGGTAGGAGCTGGGCGTAGATGTGCTAGTGGCGGTGCTCCGCCAGTTCCTCAGCCGCCTCGGCTGGGCCAGACCGCCGAGCGAGCGAGCGAGCCGGGGAGAGGCGGAGGCCAGTCGGAGGGAGGCCGGGAGCGGGCCATAAGGGAGGGACCACCGGGGGAGGAGACACCAGCGAAGCCAGCTCGGTTCCCAGTAGCTCGGACTCTGCTGCTAGACCGGCACACACGTCTTTAAAAGGCTCGCTGCTCAGAGAACTTTCTGAACCCAAGTTCACTGACGCAAAGAGATTTAATTTATTATTTTTTAAAGTGTAACTTGGCGGGGGGAGGGGGGAACGTGTGGTAATCATCGGGTTGCTTCAGATGAAATAAAACCAGATGGAGAGAGTGTAGGTGTTTTGGGTAGGGTGAGAGTGGTGTGAGGATGGGGTCCCTGCCCTGAGCTTGTAGATCTGTTCACGGTAGAATACAGAGGGTTGGGAGGGCTGAAATTCTTTTGAAGGATGATTTCACCAACTAAGACCAGTTTTCAGGAACTAAAAAACACACAAAAGAAACAAAAAGGAAAACAAAAATGAAGACAACAAAAACCCCATCCACAGTCTCCTCCGAAAAAGAAAATTTACACCCAGCAGGGTGGCTGTCCACTTCCCTGCACCACACCTGCTGTCGCCCTGGGCTCAGTCTGGGCTCACTTCTGACTTGTGGCCGCAGGCCTCTCCCTCCGCCTAGATCGTCAGATGATAAGACTGCTCCTTTGCGCACAAGAAAGATTATACAGTAAATGTCTTTCTATAGCTTTTGAGAAGGAGCCAGGGGACCGAAATGTGCTTTCTCCCTCAGGTCAAACCTCTGTTTTTGGCGCTTGTATTAATGGAAACTTTAATTCTTGGAAATTTTATGTGTTTTCCAAGACTTGAGGGTCGAGAGTATACGAAGTATAAACAACATGTTCATTTACTAGAAAGACCTAAAATTAGTCTTTAATGAAGGAAAATGAGGAATCCCCCCCCCACCATTTCCATTAGGCGTAGATCTGCTTAACCCCTTGCATGCTGGAGGGTCTGTCCTGTTTCTCAGTGAGATTCTTTTTGTTTCCTTTGTTTTCTGCAGTAATTCATGCTGTTGTCTGATAACAGCCAAATAGGTGTCATCATTTGTTCTGTGAATTCCACCACTGAAATACAGTTTAAAGTGCAGCTTGCTGTGCAGTTTAATGTCTAACAATTTAACACCAAAAACATTAAACTCTTTTTTTCGGGAGACAGAGTTTCATGTATTCCGAGATGGCGTCACACTTCCTGTGTAGCCTATGATGACCTCAAACTTCTGATTCTCCTGACTGTTTCTTCCTTGTGCTGGGATCACAGGTGTGGACCATCATGTCTGGTTTTTGTTTTGTTTTACTTTTTAAGAGCTTGTGTACGATAGACAAACACTCTACCAACTGAACTACACTGCTACTACTCTCTCCTTACGTGACTTTATCGTCGTTATCGTCGTCCTTCAAAACAGCACGTTGTTGTGTAACCCAGGCTAACTTATAGTTTACTATACAGCCCAGACACACTTCAAATTCAAGGCAGTTCTCTTGACTCAACTTCCTAAGTGCTGGGATTAAAGAATCAATGTACTATGCCTGGTTATTAAGTATCTAGTTTGCGTTCAGATAGCTAGGGATATATAAATATGTGTCGGTGTGACTGATCTTACGAGACAGACAGTGACTGTACAGATGTGATGTTGCTAAGATCTGACCCAATGAAGGATATAATTAAAACAGAAAAGGAGGAACTGGAGAGATGATTCAGCAGTTAAGAGCGCTGACCACTCTTCCAGAGGACTTGGGTTCAAATTCCAGGACCCACGGGGTTGCTCACAACCTTCCGTAAATCCAGTTCCAGGGGATTCAATCTCCACTTCTTACCTCCGTAAGCATCAGGCATGCACCAGTGTACAGACATACATACAGGCAAAACCCACAGAAAATAAATGATAAAAGTATTAAGTGTTAAATTAAAAACATATGAAGCTAACACATGAGACTCAAGAAGGATGACCAAAATGCGAATGCCTCACTCCTTCTTTAAAAGGGGAACAAGAATACCCTTGGCAGGGAATAGAGAGGCAATGTTTAGAACAGAGGCTGAAGGAACACCCATTCAGAGCCTGCCCCACACATGGCCCATACATATACAGCCACCAAACTAGATAAGATGGATGAAGCAAAGAAGTGCGGGCCGACAGGAACGGGATGTAGATCTCTCCTGAGAGACACAGCCAGAATATGGCAAATACATAGGCGAATGCCAACAGCAAACCACTGAACTGAGAACGGGACCCCCATTGAAGGAATCAGAGAAAGAACTGGAAGAGCTTAAAGGGGCTCAAGACCCCATATAAACAACAATGCCAATCAACCAGAGTTTCCAGGGACTAAGCCACTACCCAAAGACTATACATGGACTGAGCCTGGGCTCCAACTGCATAGGTAGCAATGAATAGCCTAGTAAGAGCTCCAGTGGAAGGGGAAGCCCTTGGTCCTGCCAAGACTGAACCCCAGTGAACGGGATTGTTGGGGGGAGGGAGGTAATGGGGGAGGTTGAGGAGGGGAACACCCATATAGAAGGGGAGGGGGAGGGGCTAGAGGGATGTTGGCCTGGAAACTGGGAATGGTAATAACAATTGAAATGTAAATACGAAATACTCAATTTAATAAAGATGGAGGGAAAAAAATCAGGGAAAAAAAAGGACATGGCAATAAATGGTTCCTAGTGGAAAAAAACAAAACAAAACATGAAGCGTGCCATCTAATTCAGGTCAGAGCAGGGAGGGCTCCGGCTCGGGGGGGGGGGGATATCTGTGAATTGTTTGGTATCTATTCTAATAGTTGAAAAACTCGACCCATGTGGAGTATGCTGAAAAGTAGGGGGAAAAAGACATTCCGTAAACAAGCAGACAGCCATGGAATTGGGGCAAAAGCCTCGACACAGGAGAAATGAGTCTAACCAGCGTCTACGACGCACCTGTAAACCAGCAGGGACAGGTCGAGGGCTCCTTGGGGAGCCTGACTTTCTTAGCAACATAATTAGCCATGCCAAGGGAGAATCCTCCAGGGTCTTTTAGGCACTGATAAGCTACTATTTGGGAATGGAGTTTGTCAGTTGGGTTTCATTGTCAAGTTGACCGGATTTAGGAACATGCAGGAGACACATCTGTGGTCGTGTTTGTGAGCCAAGGAGGGAAGACTCATGCAGAGCATGGATGGTGATTCCGCAGTCAGGGTTCCAGGCTGAACAAAGACAGAAGGAAGGAGAGAGGGAGTTCAGCACTGGCACCCACCTCCCCTGCTTCCTGGCTGCAGCTGCAGTGTGGGCATCTGCCTGGAACTCCCACCGCCATGCCCTGCCTTCCCTCCATGATGGGCTGTGTCTCCTAAACCCAATCCCCAACAAACCCCTCCTTCCATGCAAGGCTCTTCAGGTATTTCATCCCAGCAACACGAGAAAGAGTGACCACAAGGAGGTTCCTGACATTCCTACTCTCTAAAGAAATAAAGCTTGTCAGATGCTTTCAGACACAGGTAGGGGTGTGTGTGTGTGTGTGTGTGTGTGTGTGTGTGTGTGTGTGTGTGTGTGGTGTGACAGGCTGATGTCTTTCTCAACTGTCTATTGTTTTGATTACCAAATGGAGACTGGAGAGGTCCTGGAAAAGACTTCTGAGATGCAGGGTGGGGGCTTTGTGTCCGATGGCTTTGACTCGACTTGTGGGCTTTCAACTCTCAGACATCAGGATTTAGAAGACCTTCCAGATGACAGTTGGAGCACTCGCGTCAGCAGCAGGGATGACTGACGGTTGGCCTAATTTCTTGGTGTGCTTCTTTACTCGTGTCCTCATCTAAACCACTTGGGAACATATTGCTTTTGGAATCGGCTTAAATAAAATGTTACATAAACTAGTAATCAAAACAACATGTTATAAACTCACTTTCAGAGCCTTATCACTCGAGGATGACGGTTTAACACTCTTCACAGTTATCTGTTTCATGGGGTTCGGAAACTTCCATTTTGAGCTAGGTGTGTGTGTGTGTGTGTGTGTGTGTGTGTGTGTGTGTGTGTGTGTATGCGCAAGTGCATATGCGTGCACATGTATGATATGTATACACATATATAATAAGTATTTCTTTTCTTCTAATTGTCAAAAATGATTCACCAGGGTTGCATATTAAAAGAACTGACCTCCAGCTTGTGCATTCAACTCAAGTCAGAAAGCCATGATGGGAGGTGGTTAATGAAAATCAATCCCTTTTATTTGCATCTGAGTGGATAAAACAAACTGTGCTGGGACACACTCTTTGCCATCAAGCAGGAAAGAATAGATCACATATCATGAAGCCTACGTGTTTATGAACAACCAGCCTGGGTCAGTCAGTATGTTGGCCTTCAGCTAACAAGACTAGAATTCAATCCCCGGGATTCATGTAAAGCATGTAGCTGTGCAGGTCTCTACGCCATCCTAGCACTGCATCGGTAAGAATCCCCGGGGCTCGCTGGCTGGCCGGCTAGCCTAACAAGAGCTTCGGACCGCAGTGACTATGTGAGTTCCACCTGAGGAAGATATGTGAGGCACACCTTGTACATACTGGGACCCATTTGGGGGTGAGGAATTCAGGGAACCCAAGGACTTTCCAGTAGGCTTCACCTAGGAAATAGCTTGACATGCTTGAAGACTACCAACAAGAGCAGAGTAGTTAACAGAGGAGAGGAAGGACGAAGAGAGAGGTGGGATATGTCAGTGGTTCAGTGGTCCATCTGGCCCTTCGCATACCCTAGTGAATAAGGACCGAGGGCCTGACAGCAACTAGGCTGTGACAACCACCCAGTGGGAACTGGGTTATCTTCCTTATGTTATTTATCAGTCTAGAGCACAGTAAAATAACCTATGTAAACTAATCTGCTTAGCGAGGGCTGAGTGGTACGCTCAGAATGTCTCGTGTCCATGTTTCCCCCACCGTGCACTCTTTCTGAGGGATGGTTTTCTACCCACGGTAAAGCTGCATGAAAAATATCTGGGGATGTGGTTTTATGCTCCTCTGAGGTTTTGCTGGGCAAAGACAGAACACGAATAGAATCCTTGACCACAAATTAAAATGTCTTTAATGGGAAGGCATAAATCCTTCCAATACGATGGAACAAAAACACATTATCCCAGACGTAGGGGGAGCCTCAGACTTACGAGGCAAGAGTGTCGTGGCTTGGATTCAGTCTGGATGTGTCCTGCAAGAGTTTCTGGGCCCAAAACCTGGCCAGATGTGACAGTGTGAGAGATGGTGAAATACTTGTGTGTGTGTGTGCATCACACATACATTGTGTGTGTACACATATATGTGCAGGTGCACACGTACAGGAGTATGCATGTGAGTGGAGATCAGAAGTTAATTTCAGGTGTTGTTTCTCAGACTCGATTCACCTCATTTTTTGAGAACCATTCGCATTGGTCTGGAGCTCACCCATCAGGCTAGAGTAGCTGACAAGCAAAGCCCAAGGTTCCTGCGGTCTCTGCCTGCACCGCCCCGTGATCGCAGCCTGCCTTTTTATCTGGACACTGGGGCACGCCAAACGCAATCTGCATTGCAGTTTCACCAACTGAGTCATCTCCCTAGGCTCTGAGAGGATGGGAATTTTAAGAGGTGGGTAAGTCGTGAAGACATACTTACTATCAGAAGACACTAATGTTGGTCGTTTTTCTTAAAACTTGTATGAGTGTCTAGTCATGCTACAAAGAGAAGTGTCTCACAATGGCGTATTCACTCACGTCTCTCAAATGCTTTGGCTGTCTTGTCCCCCGCCCTACACTCCTGTCCTTTGTGTGAGAGAGCAGGGGATACTTGTTTCCCTGACTCTGTTTTATTTCACTCAGTACGATGATCCCCAGTTCCATCCATTTTCTTACCAATGACACAATGTCATTCTTCATAAAATTTCACATAACCGTTCTGCATGTGTCTGGGGGCTGGGCATACCTGCCATGGCATGAGTGTGAAAGTCGGAGGAAAACTTTGGGGTCCTTCCACCATGCGGTCCTAGGGACTGAACTTATGCCATCTGGTTTGAGGACAGGTGCCCGTTCCTGCTGAGCCATCTCAGCGCCCTAGTTCTTCTGTAGGACCGGAGAAAATTTCACCTTGTGTGTGTACTACATCCATGCATCGGCCGGCGGACAAGGCTGACCTTGAGGTGTAAGTTAGTCCCCAAGAGAGCAGGTGGCTATGTCTGAATCACTGGCTTCATGTTCCATGGGATCTCTGGCACACGAGGCTCCTCCCTCCCGTGAGTTCCTCTCCACAGATGAGAATAGAGGTATAAGAGAGCTCCCCCTTTCAGTCACTAAACCAAATAAAGCCAATTTAACCTCCTCTCCTTATAAAGTATCGAATCGTAGGTGTTTTGCTACAGGAGCAGAAGATGGGTATACTCAAAGGCAGGACAAGTTATGCTGCCTACAGAGCTTTGGGTGCGGCCTGCCCTGCAGCGGGCACTTATTACGAGCTCTTGCCAGTAAGTGAGGGTTGGTTGTGGCCAAGAAGTCAGAGCAAGGGGTGATCATAGGAAGCGGGGAGACGTAGTCCCCAGATTGCCTTACTTACCACCCAGCCCACTTCCTAACCTAAAATAAGGCTCCATATGATAATTACAGAGCTGAGTGGTAATTCTGAGACCTTACCGGCCTTCAGAGTATGGTATATACTCAGTAGTCCTAGTGGTGCCTGTTCAGCTCTTAAATCTGGCCGATACCAGATACTGAAAGGGAACCAGCCAGAAACACCAGTGCTGCAACAAGAACTCAGATATCCTAGGTCTGTTTTATCGGAATCATGAGCATCACCAAGAGAAAAGCAGCTTCTCCTACAAAGGAGAGAGTATCTGGGAGCGTTTTCTACACTGAAGCTATAAAATGCTAGTTCTGGATAAAGCTGACAATTCCCATCCTCAAGACATGAGGAAGATGCTGTTAGCTCTTGGTTCAGGACCTGAAGTTGGGGGTGGTGGGGGGAGACAGAGAAGGAGAGAGGGACAGAGACAGGCAGACAGACAGACAGAGACAGAAAGACATCTCTCTCTCTCTCTCTCTCTCACACACACACACACACACAGGGGAGGGAGGGAGAGAGAGAGAGAGAGAGAGAGAGAGAGAGAGAGAGAGAGAGAGCTCAGTCTCTGCTCTACAGTGGAAAGGCTGAGGAAGAAATTTCCAAAGATGTCCTTCTCTATCCTGTACTTTCAAAGGTTCCCTCCCTGTGTTTTGCAAACCCAGTGACTCATGCAGTGCACGGAAAGAAAAACCTGACACTTCCCAGAACTTTGTCCAGTGGTTGCTTGCTGCCACCTTTCGAGTACGGCCAGCTGCAGTAGGAATTATAAAAGTTGAAAAATTTCCACCTCACCCCCCAAATATCCCCCAATTCCAGTCGTTCTTCCTCCCTAGCCCCCCATCTGATCTGTCCTGTTCCCAACCCCACCTGCCCCCAGTCCACCTATGAAATCTATCCTTCCTCCCCGTCCCAGGGAGATCCTTGCCTCCCGCTTCTGCCTACCCTCCTGTTACTTCGCCTCTCTGGGTCTGCAGACTGTAGCATGATTGACTTATACTCTACAGTCAATCTTCACTCATATTTGAGTACACACCATGTTTGTCTCTCTGGGTCTGGGTTGCCTCACTCAGGATGATATTTTCTAGTTCCATCCATTTGTCTACAAATTTCACGATGTTTCTAACAGCTGCGTAACACTCCATTGTATAAATGTGCCATGTTTCCTTTACCCATTCTCCAGTCGATGACGCCTAGGCTGTTCCCAGTTTCGGGCTATGACGAGTAAAGCTGACGTGAACATAGCGGAGTACGTGTCCTTGTGGGCTGGTGGGGCATCGTTTGGGTACCTGCCCAGGAGTGGTGTAGCTGGGTTTTGAGGCGCATCAAGTCTCCATTTTCTGAGAAACTGTCATATGGAGAAAATGCCACACAGCGACTCCATACCTTTGCTCTCTCAGCAGCGGTGAAGGGGTGAAGGAGCATCCCCTTGCTCCCCATCTTTGCCAGCAGGAGCTGTCACTTCTGGTTTTGATCTTAGCCGTCTGACAGGTGGGTGCAAGATGTAATCTCAGAGTCACTTTGATTTTCATTTCCCTGGTGGCTAAGGGTGTTGAACATTTCCTTAAGTGTCCCTCAGTCATTTGAGATTTCTTTGTTGAGAGTTCTTTTTAGATCTGTCCCCATTTTTAATTGGATCATTTTATTGATATCTTGCTTCCTGATTTATCTATATATTTTTTGGAGATTAACCTCCGACAGATGTGGAGTTCACCTGTGAACCCAGTGGAGACTTCCCAGACTCTATTCGAGTGACCCTACCAAAGATCCCTGTTAATGGGGGGACAGAGAGCCTGAACCAACCGTCTTCTGTAACTACGTGAGGCCTCAAGTGGAGGGATTGGGGTACCAACTCAGCCACAAAACCTTCTTCCTACAGTTTTTCCTCCCTGCAGAATGTTCTGGAACAGGAGCCTAGCAGAATCACCATCAAAGAGACTGGAGAGACTTCATCCAGCAATTTTTGGGTGCAGATGCAGAATCTCACAGCCAAGCATTAGGTGGAGTTTGGGGGGGTCCTGCAGAGGAGGGGGATGAGGGGTTGGAGGAGACAGAGACATCAAGGACACCACAAGAACAATCCACAGAACCAACTGGCTAGGACTCATGGGGGCTCCAGGAGATCAGGGAGCCTGTATGGGTTTGACCTAAGGCCTTGACATCTATGCTATGAATGAGTAGCTTGGTGTCCTTGTGGGAATCCTAACAGTGGAACTGTTTGCTTTTTAAAGTTTGAAAATTTTAAAGGGACTTTCAGTCTTAAGCCCGAGGAAGTCAGGGGTTTTCTTTTCGATCATTAAAGTCTTGGTCTTACTTCAGGTAAAGATTATCTGAGCCAAAAATAGTTTTCATAGGGTCAGTTTTTTTCTTCCCTAAACAGGTTCACACTGGAATTAAACATTTGAAATTTGTTTCCAACTTAAAATATCGTATCTTATTTGCTGTCAGAACAAAAGGAGTAACCTCTACCAACCCATAGAAAATTTGTATGCATTTCAATGACATCTCTTTTATTTGTAAAATAAACGAGTGAATATGGAAGTTGCAGATGAGGTAGTGATCAAGTTCACAGCACCTTAGAGGGAGAAAGACTTGTGATTGGACGGTGCTAGAAGTGAAGCTCAGTGGTAGGGCAGCTGCCTAGCATACATGAGGCCGTGGGTTCGGATCTTAGCACCATGCTGAAAACTCAATTCTGCCACTTCCTGTGGAGGTGTTGAACATCACTGTTTCCTGTTTGGTAAAATACAAAGGGCTTAGAAGTGACCACTGCATCTGTGGACAGCATTACCAAAAATAATCATGGCTCTCACAAAGCCAGCTTTATTTGCTATTTCTAGTTTTTCTTTGCCTTCAATTTACTACTAGTTCTAACCAATAATAAATAACAACAGAGGTGACTAGTGTGGTCTTTCTCCTTGTGATTTTCAGTAAAATCTTTCAGAACAACAACCTTGTATTTCCACATAGTGTGTCTTATGCTTCTTTAGTGTTTAGTCAGTGATAGAAGGTGAATTAAATTATACCAAATGTGCATGTTTAAATGACTTTTTTTTTTTTTTGGCCACTTAATAGCCAATTAAATTGCTAGATTTAAAATGTCAAGCTATTTTTACACTCCTGAGATAAATTGCACTTTTTATGGTGAACTTTTATTTAATGTATTCAATTATGTTTTGTAAACAATTGGTTTTGAAGGAAGTTTCCTAAGCAAAACTGGACTGGCTTCTAATTGACTCTCTCTGACTTTGGATGCAGTCTTTCCTCTTTTAGAAGACGCACAGTTCTTCTTCATGGATTGGAAAAGCCAGCTACCTTTTAAATGTTTGCAAGAATGTTGACATCATCTACTTCTGTGTTGTGTCTTTGTGTGGGGGTGCGTGCAAGTGTGTTGTGTGCACGTGGAGGCCAGAGAACGTGGATGTTGTTCTTCAGATGTTGCCCACCTTCTCTTGAGATTAAGATCTCTCACTGGAGCTTGCTGAGTCGGCTAAACCGACAGCCACTGAACCGCACGGATTCACCTCTCTTCACCTCCCCATCATTGCCTTGGTTATCTTGTTTCTGGACATGGTCTTACTCCTGTAACCCCAATTGGCCTGGAATTCACGGTTAGCCCAGGCTGACTTCAGGCTGACAGAGAGCTGCCTGGTTCTGCCTCCCGTAAGCTGAAATCAAAGCCCTGAACTACCGCACCTATGTCATCTCAGCCTTTTTATGTGGGTGTAAATGTGGTTTCTGGTGGTCTGATTCAGGTCCTGGTCCTTGGGAGGCAAGCATTTCATCCACCGAGCCGGCTTTCCTGCCTGTTCCCCAGCCATCTCCCCGGCCGTTGCCCCTTCGAACTTCCTGATGAGACCCCATTTAAGATCCCCTTATTTTATCCCGTGTCTTCCAGATGTTCTTGTACATTTCCTGTCTGTTGTATGCTGCATTCCGGGTGCATTTCCAATGGAAAGAACTGGAAAGCATTGTTTAGGCTTAAGTCCTGTTTAGTCTATCCACAGATTTCAAAACTATAATCGTTCTGTTTTTTTACTTCCCAAAATTTTACTTGTTTATTTTAAATGAATTTACTCTTTTGCTTTTATTCTAGAATAAAGCGGCATTGGTAAGCAGGCCGAGCTTAGGTCCTTGAGGAATCATTAGTGTGCACCACCACGCCTAGCTTCATTTGCTCTTTCAAAGCTCCTGTCTTAGGCGAGACCTTCCTGCTCTTCCAGAGGACCAAATGTGATTTCCAGCCTCTGTGTCAGGAAACTTCTGCTCCCTTAACCCCACCCCTCTGGCCTCCAAGGGCACCTGCGCTTGTGTCCGTGCATGTGTATATGTGTGGATGCACAATGCACACACACATACAATTAGCTAAAAATAAACAACACAAAAAAGAGCCTGTCTACACAACTTTCTAACCCACATAGAGTGGGGATGTGCTGTACATTGCATCCTTGAACCCGTCTGCCTCCTCTTCACAAAGGCAACCCCACCCTGCCTGAGCTTAGTGTCGAAGTTCTTTCTTCCTTGGCTTTACTTGTTGAGCTGTGTGCACATGGAATCCCAACATAATGTATGATATAAAGACATGTTTAGCCTTGGTAGACTCTTCCGGGTCCTAACTTGGCCGGGACATTTCCTTTCCTTCCGCTGGTACCTTGCCCATTTTCTTGGAAGGTAGTTATTACTGCTTATGTTCCTGATGAACCGTGTTGAGCACATTTTTATAAACTCACCAACAAACACATATGCTTTAAAACCCCTTACCGATTACTATTTTTGTTAGCTGTTGTGCTAATATTCTCAGTTGTTTTTTTATATTTTATTTGAAAATTTTATACATGATTTTTTTTTTTGGTTCTTTTTTTCGGAGCTGGGGACCGAACCCAGGGCCTTGCGCTTCCTAGGCAAGCGCTCTACCACTGAGCTAAATCCCCAACCCCTATACATGATATTTTGATCATATTCACCTCTCTTCTCTAACTCTGAGATCCACACCCCCATTCTATAGCCCTCCGACTTTGTGTCCTCATTTCTTCTCTTTCTTTCTTTCTCTCTCTCTTTCTTTGTTTCTTTGCTTATTCCTTCTTTTCCTTGTCTTTCTTTCTCTTCTTTCTTCTTTGTTTCTTTTCTTATTTGTTTCTTTCTCTATCTTCTTTTTTCTCTTCTTTGTTTCTTTGTTTCCTTCCTTTCTTTCTTTCTCTTTCTTTCTTTCTTTCTTTTTTTTCTTTTTTTCGGTGCTGGGACCGAACCTAGGGCCTTGCGCTTGCTAGGCAAGCGCTCTACCACTGAGCTAAATCCCCAACCCCATTTCCTTCCTTTCTTTCTTTGCTTCTTTCTTCCCCTTCCTTTGTTCTTTCTTTTTCTTTCTCTCTTTCTTTTTTTCTTTCTTCCTTCCTTCCTTCCTTTTTTCTTTCTTTCTGCTTTTTAAAAAATGCCAATTGAATCCAGTTAGTGCTACCTATAAACTCTTGGGTGTGTGGTCATCTACTATTGTAGCTGGACTACCATGAGTTATACTGTTGATGAAAATTAACTTTCGCCCAGCATTTACCAGTTACCAAATACCATCTCAGCTAAGGGTAGGAAGAGGGTGCCCAGCTCTTCCCCCTTGACAGTGGTGTCATGGCGGGCTTGAATGTGCATGGCTCTTGTGCATTTTGTCACAAGCACTGTGACTTTATATGTGGAACTAGTGTGTCTGAAAAACATTGCATTAAAACACACATTTTTTAAAAAAAATCAATCTAGGTTTTTAATTTCCTCAAGCAATTTAAATTTGAATGTGTGATAACATTTTATTCTTTTCAATCCCATGCGTGATCTACAGGTTACTGTAACACACTGATATTGTGTGTCTTTACCAAAGCTTCAGTGGTATTCATTTTCTAGAGTTACAATTATACAATCTCTCATCTTGAGTATATGATTTCACCATTGCAGAATTAGAATATCAATTTATTTTTAGAGGAAAAATAGATCTTGTGATTTTTTAAAAATATGATGTGGTATTTGTCCTAAGGTCTCATTACTAATATTTCATACAGGAGTGTGATTTGTAATCATGTTATCATTTGTGGTGAGAAAACTCAGTCCAGCATGGAAGCAGTTTGTCATGTGTCTGTGTTTGGCTTTCCACATATGAAGAGACAGGAACCCAGGCTTACCTGATGAGTGCAAGACAGCACTGAGTGGTGGACACTGAGTATTATACAACCCAGATTTCTAATCCCCTTCAGTTCCTGGTCAGTAATATCCCAGATAGTCACATGGTTCTTCTTTTATTGTTTACCATATACACGACAAATACTTATTCTCAAGAGACATTAAATCGCCAGCCCAGTCTTCAGTGAACCCCACAGTTAGGAGCACAGGAAGTCAGCTTGCTTGAACTCACCTCTCAGGTGCACTGACACTCAGGCAAGTTGGTTTCACTGACCCTCAATTATAACGGGAGATAAAGAATTTTACTGGGCTGGAGAGATGGCTCAATGGTTAAGAACACTGACTGCTCTTCCAGAGGTCCTGAGTTCAATTCCCAGCAACCACATGGTGGCTCACAACCATCTGTAATGGGATCTGATGCCCTCTTCTGGTGTGTCTGAAGACAGCAACACGATACTCACATGAAATAAATAATTTTTTTTAAAAGAATTTTACTTCGCATTTTTTTCAAGTTTAAACTAGATCATACTTGCAAGGCTCCCATCACACTCAGCATTGTGACAACCCTGTAGGAAAATTTCAAAGGGATGGTTTTATCATATGTATCCTATTAATGTGTGAACTGATGTCATATTATTTTTCTGTTCTTTCTCCCGATGCTTTTACTTCTCTCCTGTTTTTTGATATGAGATGATACCAGACATTACAGAGGTTATATAATATTTAAACCATAAATCATTATTTCATCCCGATGTTTTATTGGCAAGCATAGTTAAGCTTTATTAAAATACCATTTAAGCCAAGAATTCCTCATGAAATATTAGGGTTGCTAATTTTCCCCCTACGTGGCTGGACAAAGGCCTAGATGCCTTGTGTTCTCAATATAATCTTTTATCACATTGACTACATCCTAGACGTGGGAATCCACAGGGCAGTCCCATCATCATCCACATCACCCATTTCCACCATTCCCCCTTTCCTCTGCCAAGGACAGGCATGCAAGATTTGGGCTACATGTTTGGCACTTTTGAGTGGGTTGAGGGTTGCTGGGAGAAATACATGTAAAGTCTGTGGATCCAAAACCCTAACGTGGCTGGTGAACACAGCTCTAGGTGCATGTTGCTGCTTGCTTGAATCGTTGTGAGAGATGTCTCTTGTAGACTGTGCGGCATTAAAGTCATTTATGGGGGGAAAGTAAAACATGGGCTTAAAAGGCAACATCTGGGGGAGATTCCTTATGGCAAATTTTTGTTTTCATTTCTTGTTTTCAAAGGAAAACACATCCTTCTTTGGACTTTTCCTCCAGTCAAGCTGAGGTTGGCTGGGAGACATTGGAGTAAATGTTTTTGTCAGCCAGCTGATTTGATCACGAGGTAAGCAGAACAAGAAAGATTTTCCATTCTTAAATACCCCTCCCCCTAAAAAAAATGAAGATAGGGGGTTGGGGACTTAGCTCAGTGGTACAGCGCTTACCTAGCAAGAGCAAGGCCCTGGGTTCGGTCCCCGGCCCCGAAAACAAAGAAAAAAAAAGAAAAAATGAAGATAGTCATTTGATGATATAGTGCACAAATGTCCAAGAGAGTGCATCAGTGTGCAATAAAATTCATCAGTTTACAGTGCAAGTCACCAGTGCCCAGGACAGTGCACCAGTGCCCAGTGTAGTGCATCAGTGCCCAGGACAGTGCATCAGTGCCCAGTGTAGTGCATCAGTGCCCAGTGCAGTGCACCAGTGTCCAGGACAGTGCACCAGTGCCCAGGACAGTGCACCAGTGCCCAGGACAGTGCACCAGTGCCCAGGACAGTGCACCAGTGCCCAGGACAGTGCATCAGTGCCCAGGACAGTGCATCAGTGCCCAGGACAGTGCATCAGTGCCCAGGACAGTGCACCAGTGCCCAGGACAGTGCACCAGTGCCCAGGACAGTGCATCATTGCCCTGTGCAGTGCACCAGTGCCCAGTGCAGGGCACCAGTGTCCAGTGCAGTGCACCAGTGCCCAGTGCAGTACACCAGTGCCCATCACAGTTCATCAGTGCCCAGAGCAATGTATCAGTGTCCATCACAGAACACCAGTGTCCAGCACAGTGTATCGGTGCCCAGTGTAGTGCATCAGTGCCAAGGACAGTGCACCAGTGCTCAGGACAGTGCACCAGTGCCCAGGACAGTACATCAGTGCCCAATATCATACATCAGTGCCTAGTACATCAGTGCCCAGGACAGTGCATCTGTGCCCAATATCATACATCAATGCCCAGTGCAGTGCATCAGTGCCCAGTGCAATGCATCGGTGCCCAGGACAGTGCGTCACCCCCTTCCTAAAACAACTGCTTGTGATTTGGGTTTTCTAATATCACTTCTTGTCATGTCACCTCTAATTTGTGTTAACTTCTCCTCAGCATAAAATTTTACATCTTGAAAAAAAGACGTTTATTTTACTTTTAATTAAATGTGCACATTTGTGGCAGGAAATCATATGTTCACATGTGAGTACAGGGCCAGAAGAAGAAGTCAGACCTTGGCGCTGTAATTATAGGTCGTGGTGAGTTGTCCAACATGGGTGTTGGGAACTGAACTTGGGTATCTTAACCACTGAGCCACCTCACCCCGATTCCAGACTTTACTTCTGATCTGCGTGTATCACCTGGCCACAAGCTTTGACCTCGGAGGCAAATCCTTGACTTAAACAGATAGAGAGCAAAACTGTCTTAGGCACACAGAACGAACACCAGGAGGAAGCTGACTACTCACTTGCCTGACCCTTTGGGCAACCTGAAACACAGACAACTTGAAACATAGGCCTGGCCATACATCTGGATGCTAGAGAATTTTGTGTCAAAACATTCATTAAGGCTGCATGGAAGGTAAAATAACACATGAAGTTGCTCATAAAGTCTATAGGCAAGGCCAAAAGGCAGCAGAGATGGTTGTGCACATGGGAGACAATGGAATGGATTGAGTGGCCTGTTCCCAGACTGACCTCTAGATCTGTCCCTGTCATCAATCTTCCTGAGCCCTGATGTCCCCTAATTCCAGTACTGACTGACATGCCTTTCCTGACTCTTGCTCTTCGAGAAACAGGGTCTTGGTGACTGAAGTGTGACTGGCCAGTAGAAATTTGCTGCAGGGCATATAATAAAAAGTAACTTAAACACCACATAGTAAACACTATGAAAATGTCAGCATATGAACATGAAGACAGTTGGAGACAAATGTGGCAGCGGGAAAGAGAATCATTACCATGTCCCTTCCACTCCTTCAATGCTAAAAAAAACCATCAGCAACACCCCTCCCCTCCAACACACACACATGCACACAACACACTCCCCACACCCAGGACAGACACATACAAGCATTGTTTACATCCGGAAATGTATATGGCACGGGAAGTATACATTTTGTACTCAAAGTCGGCAGAATCCCACACAAACGATTCAACAGCTAACTCGGATGTGGAAAGCACACATTGCGTTCTCATGAAAAATATTCCTGCTTAGAACCACCGCTGTTGGTTAAATGACCAGACAAAGAAAATGGTGCTGAACATTCTGGCTGTCTTCTCAGATGAGACCCAAGACAAGATTGCGTCAGCAAGGAACCCAAACAACACCTCTCATGACATGGAGTGTCTGAGTAATTCAGGGTAAAGTGACACCAGTGACTGAGAGAAAACCAGTGTAGCCAGGCATGGTGCTGCACACATGCAAACCCAGCACTTGGGAGGCCACGGCCAGAGGATCACTCATGAGTTCAAGACCAGCCTCGGCTAAATAGGAAGCAAGGAGGGAGGGTGGTGGGAGCCGGCTGAGGTGATTTAACTCAAACTTGGCCGATTGTACAATTGGTTTCATCTGGGACACTTGCTAGAAACATATAAAAAGTCTCCTCCTTGGTGAGTGTCATCCAGGTGAATCCTACCGATACTTAATAAATCAATGGTATCAATAACTTGCAGTCACTGAATTAAGTTTCAGGTGCAGTTTTAGCCGGTGTTTTCTCTGCTGATAGGTGGCATGTACTTTGGGGAGCATTTGAGTTGATCCCCTCAGTGGAGACAGACCTGGGGTGTGTTAACAAAAGTAACAGGACACATACATGACATTTGGAAATCGTAAATGTAGGTGAGTATATTGATTTACTGTTGTTGACTGCTTAGCAGTGGAACTCTGTGGAAGGAACGTCACTCACTGCAATTGGGTAAACAAAGGGCTAATTTATTATATAAGGTAAGCCAATAAGCTCTCATGTACTACAGAGAGAAAACATACAGTGCACATAAATGAATTCCATATACTGAGAATAAATAGGATAAACATAGTAAAGAGGAAGTCAAGAGGAGCCCACAGTTACAGTCACATGACGAGCAGTTAAAAAAATAAAAGAAGAAGTCTGGGGAGAAACCATTTTATTTATTTGGAGCCATGCACTTGTTTTAGTGCCAAGGGCACAGGAAGATGGACAAGATATGGTCCTGATCACACCAGATGCTTAGAAAGATCTTTCAGTGTCTAACCTAGATCTAGAAGAGTCATGAGGAGTAGTGGCAGGGTGTGTGTGTCACAACCTTTGAGGAAATCGATCCTTATACACAGGGCGATCCCAACAACCCTGTCATTTTATCATGAACACATCTGCAGTTCTTGCTTTTCACAGACACGATAGGATCAATCTGTGTGAATTCGATTTGGTTATATCGATGTAAAATTTAACTCTGTGGAGGCGATTTTCTTTTTTTACAGTCTTAACTACAGTAAAAGCTCCTTTCTGTCATCGGAGGTCACCCAGACAACGCAACTCCTGACTGACTGAGATGCCACCAGACTTCATTTGGTAGGTGGTTTTTTTTTTTTTTTTTTTTTTTTTTTTTTTGTTTTGTTTTGTTTTTTGCTTTGTTTTGTTTTTTGTTTTTGCAAATCATCAAACATGTTCTCAACTCGAGTAAGTAAAAAGTTCGAGGGAGCAAAAGTCACTTTTGCACAGGATGACGTAGTGGGCTACAGCGAGGGAGCTACTTCTGTGGTGAATGCCATCTCTAGTCAGAAGGAGGCACTGATTGACAACAAATGTCATGGGTATCCAGCCCCAGCAGAACCTTCTCACACCAGCAATATTTTAGTAGATTAGTCGATTTTCTTATGAAGTACTTTTGAGGTTGAACTCATTGCTAATAGCTGTGACCTACTGGCTTTCTGCAAATAATACTATTATTTTTTTCTAATGAAGTTTTTGATATGGAAGAAAAGGTGACTATTTAGGCTAAGTAACCTGGGCCTTCTGTCTATTTCTATGAATGTTTTTCTTACATTACGTTCTATATCCATAAAGGCACCTCGATATATCCTGATGCACAAGAACTATAAGTCTTGACACAGAATAAACAACGCAATATGACTACAGGAACTGTGGGGATGTGACATCTATTTTCTGTGGAGACCCCCATATGGAATTGAGCAATGCTTATATCTGATGGTTAAAGGTTACAGAAACTGTGGAAGCTGGGATAACAGGGAAGAGAACTTCAGTCAGTTTGGCTTTATTAATGGGCAGTTAAATGAAACGTGACACTAATATCATATAGACTTCTGGTACACTCTTTAAAATTAGAACAGGACCAATGGCCACATGTGTGACATCAATGTCTGCCACTGAGATTTGCCCAAGTGAAAATAAACACTTGCTACCTGTGTAAATTCAGAGTGGGGACTATTTCTATTTTCCCACAGAGATGTAGGGTAGGGGATATCTGGTACCTTCAAGGAATGTGCACATGCCAAGATTAGCATACAGCCAAGATATGGCATGAACACGTGTGTGTGTGTGTGTGTGTGTGTGTGTGTGTGTGTGTGTGTGTGTGACAGATAAGGCCATTCATCTATATTCTTTTGGGCCCTAGATAATATAGCATTTCAGGGTCCAGAGTCATTGTTTGGCTGATAAAGATTTAAACTCTAGAAAGCTTAGTTTAGGTGGCCCATTGCTGAAGGACTGAAGCTAAATTGAACTTCCTCCTTATTGGATGGAGGAAAATGGAAACAAATATAATATTTTCAAATATTCAATCTCTTTTCATGATCTTTCTCTTGTGAGGGGTCGGCTTTATAGATATGATATAGATATGATAGCTTCTTGGTGACAGGAAATGATTTAAAAGGGGGAAAAGTTAAAAACATATTAACAATGTTAAATGCACAGAAAAGACTCCTATAGTAGATCATGAATGTGAGTATTTGTTAGAAAATGAATTCTCTTCATCAACAGCAGGGCAGTGCTAGTCTCCTAATGAGAGTGTGGTAGCACAGATGACTCATTTCAGCTCCAGTGCTTGACAGACATCGACAGACCTCACTCACACTGATTTACCCCTTAAGGTCGTTGGCATGTTTTAGCATAGCCTACCTTTCCAGTGTGGCCTGATCACAGTACAACACCCACGATGAACCTACAGGAAGTGTCCCTCGGAAACGGTTAGACCAAAACAGGAAACAGAAATTTCCACTTTCCATACAGAAGTCTGTCGAAGTTTCCGGCGCCACCCTTCGGAGGCAAAGGTTGGGGATCCCTCTGGTGGGCGACGGTAGGCATCGAGACGAGGGTGCTGTCGTGATGTAATCCTGTCACATGTCCGCACGAACGAACGAGGCGAACACTCCATCTTCCTGGGCCAAGAGGCTTTCCGGGGTGTCGTATTCCAAAATGTTTCCTCTCTTCATCACAATGACCAGGTCGGCAGTCAGAATGGTGTGAACCCGATGCTGTAGGAGTGCGAGAGACATCGACGTCCGTTATGAATTTGAGCACACGGGGGCCAAACAATGACTATGATTTCAGACTGGTCATGCACGGTTGCTTCTTTTTACTTTGGGCCTACCATTTTCTTGAATTAATTAATTAATTAATATACTTTTAAAATTCAACCAGCATGGCGGGGTTTTGTTTTATCTGTCTTAATTTTAGTGTAGCCGTTAGTCACTGTTTCACAGAAACTTGACAACTAGACACACCAATCAGTCGTTGTCTCAGTGAAATGCCAAAGGGAGCCAAGGTGAAGCAGTTGCGTTCTATCTTATTCTTGATTACAGTTAATTCATGCGTGAGCTCCCTAAGTCCCTGGATTAACAAACAATGGGAAGGACCCTGAGAGACTCTGGTCTGGAAATCTGGAGAAGTGCATTCTGGCATTCGACATTTGAATGCATTATCCAGGGTTATTGGCCTATAGTCTCATGGCATTTTCCAGGGTTATTGACCTGTAGTCTCTTATGGTGCCCTTGGAAGAGGGGCTGTGGTGTTATTTATAACAACAATAATAATATAATAACTGCCATTCATTAAGCATGCATCATAAGTTAGTGTACCACATAAGGAATCCTCAAATTTTTCTTCAGCTGCAGCTTCCCCTCCCTCTACTTTATCATGGATAGAATTAGGGTTCAGATAGATGAAGTTACTGGGAGACATGTTTTAAAAGTATCGACAAGCCTTATCAATGAGAAATTTATTAGTGAGAAAGAATGACCTTAATGACACTTCTATTGTCTGCAGGATGTGATTCTACAGATTGTCGAAGAGACCTATCAACTATTCAATTGTGGATGATCTTCCCGTTGAGTGTTTGACAGAGTGCAGAGGACCAAACTAAAACAACAACAAACAGTTGAAAGCAGGTGTGTGTGTGTGTTTGTGTGTGTATGTATGTGTGTGTATGTTTGTCTGTGTGTGTATGTTTGTGTGTGTGTATGTGTGTATGTGTGTGTGTATGTGTGTGTGTGTGTGTGTGTGTGTGTGTGTGTGTGTGTATGTGTGTGTGTGTGTGTGTGTGTGTGTGTGTGTGTGTGTGTGTGTGTGTGTGTATGTGTGTATATGTGTGTGTATGTGTGTGTGTGTATATGTGTGTGTGTGTGTGTATGTGTGTATGTGTGTGTGTATGTGTGTGTATGTGTGTGTGTGTGTGTATGTATGTGTGTGTCTGTGTGTGTGTTTATGTGTGTTTGTGTGTGTGTGTGTGTGTGTGTGTGTGTGTGTGTATGTGTGTATGTGTATGTATGTGTGTGTGTGTGTGTGTGTTTGTGTGTGTGTGTGTGTGTACTTGGCCTCAATCTGCCCACTGTGTTAGCATTTTGATGTATAACCAAGGTAGAACTCTTCATGAGTACTTTTCCATTCCTCTGTCCTGGCTGTTTAGATGCATGGTGTTTTGGACCCGAGAGGGACTCTCCAGTCCTACTAGCCACTTTCAAGTTCTCAGTAATCACACTTAGCTATTTTTAGAAATTAGCCAGAAGTTGAGGGGCAATGCCCATCTTTCAGAAAAGATCAGAGGCATTTGTACTCCCACACACTTCGAAAAAATAAACAGAGCAAATGGTTTTAGAACAATGCATTTTCCCTTCTGAAAAATACTATTTCTTCAATAACTATTTCAACGGTGCTTTAAAAAAGAAATTGACCTTTCTATCTCTGAAGACAGTTTCATAAACATTACTATAACAGTCTAAAATCATGTTTACTAAACTAATATAAATATTGAAGTATTTTAGCCAATAGAAATAGATGTAGCTTGTGTTTATCCCATTAATTCACATTATTTTTTGTTGTTGTTGTTGTTATTGTTGTTGAGAAAGCATGGGGTCAGTTTTGACAGTGTTGAAGAAAATTTCAAAATGCTCCAGAGAAGTTAACCCAATTAAGGGTGAAGAATAAATCGTTTCCATAAATAAACACCAGGAATTAGTTTGGTATGTGATGATTCCTAGGAAGCTGGAAAAATGCGTATTAAAAAGATATTTTATATCGCCCGGTGGCAGTTAACCAAGGCAATGGGGATTTTTAGGCAGAGAAAGAGAACATGTCATAGCAGAGCCATGGATCATTCTAGAAGAAGTTTATGACAAGTGTGGTGTTGGTCTATCGTCAATGAGCCACTTGTGAAGGGCGGGCCTCTCTAGAGTCTCTCGGACATGCCTCATCCCTCTAATCTTTAGGTGTATTGGGTATGTCGGGAGTTTAATGACCTAGACATTAAGGGTCTAGAAGACTGGACAAAAGATTTGCATTAAATAGTCCTAAATACAGTTAGAAATCAGGTAAAAGAATGCAATCTTTCTTTTTCTTTTTTTCTTTTTTTTTTTTTCGGAGCTGGGGACCGAACCCAGGGCCTTGTGCTCTACCACTGAGCTAAATCCCCAACCAAAAGAATGCAATCTTTCATTTAAGGATACAACTTATGATCAAGTAACCTTCGCCATAAATGGGGCTCAACACCACCATGCTTCATGCAGAGTAGGGCAGAAATTTGGTCTCCCAGGTTAGCAAGGGTCCGACATCCCTCTCTCTTCCTAGTCATGAGGGGTAAAACAGGGAATTCTTCCTTCCCCTAAGTATCCGCCCTTCATGTCTCTAGCAAGGCAATTCTTGGAGCATATTCAAGAAGTGTTTTTCATGTTAGCTGGTTCTCTAGCCTCTTACTTAAATCATTTACCATGGTGACAATGAAGTCCTGAACCTCACCCCTTCCGGAAGAGGAACCACAGATCCTTTAACTGGGGCCCATGGGTAATCGCTTTCTGGAGCTTGAGAAAGATGCACTTCAAAGAGTGGTCTTTCTTCCTAGAGTAGCAAGTGTCCCTCAAAGCACAGGGCTCTCAGCAGTTACACTCAGTAATCCCTTAAATCCATCTTTGGGCAGGTAACACACAGAAATTTTAAGGGTGACTAGAAAACAGCCTCAGATTAACTTGTCCTTAGGCCAGAGGTAAGCCTGGTTTTGCTTCCTAAATGCTGTCTTTGAATGCAAGCACTTGGGTGAGCTGACTTGTGCAGTTAGACCCGGGGTTAGTTCCTCCCCCAGCTCTCCCTCTAATCGAAGCCTCCTCTCTGCCTTTCTCAGCGGATTCTGCTATGACAACTACCAGAGAACGAGATACTTGGAGGAGCAGATCTTGCTGGTCTACTTGTTGGTCATCACCAAAGTAGAAAAGAGGCCATTCTTGTGCTGGAGCAGGTTTGGACCAGTATCGCACTCCACTAAAATACCCTCAGAAAAGACTAAAACAAGGCCCGCATCCACAATAGAAGAGACACGGTGCTGGAGGAGAGAGAGGTGGAGAGAAAAGAGAATCAGCAGGAAGAATGGGCAAGTGTATCACAAAATAGAGTCTTCGGTGGGTGGCAATGATAACAAAGATCAAGAGGAAGGGACAGAAAACTAATGCCCTTACAAGCAAGAAGTGCGATAAGGGGCTAATTGACTCAGGGACCTGATTGCTACTGGATGTACAGATATCACCTTCCCCAGCTGTCAGTCTCCCATTGTCTTCTATTTTAAATGATAGAAATAGGGAAAATATACATGAATATTAGCTAAATTTGGTAATGGATCTTAGGAGCGTTCCTTCTGAAATGTTCCTTCCAAACATTAGCCCAGACACTTAGCATGTGATCAGCTGGTGTCCTTATATTTCAGATGATGTCATTGAAAATATATATAATGTGAAACAAGAAAGAAATACACAGTTCAACACAAGTATGTTTTACCTTCTCAGACTTGAAGCTCCCTACAGAAGAATGAGTGACCCCACCCCCGCCCCCGCCCCACCCAACCCCATGCATGTCACTTACAGCTATGGTTACAACTGTGCGATCCGCAAAGGCTGTCATGACTACTTTCTGCAAAATGTTTTCCTGCCAAAAGAGAAAAGAAAAGTTTCAATTTTCAGGTGCCTACTTTCTCTTGCTAAAACATTTGCTACCCCAGGGTGGTATTAGTGCCACTGTTCAGCTCCTTCTGAGCATGCTCTCTCCAAGCCCTCTGTGGAGGCTGACAGAAAATGTAGCTTGTCGTCAGTGGTCTGACATAAAAAGGAGACCATGAGAATGGAGGAAGACAATGTCTTTCTTTTATTTTAAAAGATTTATTTTAAACAATTTTAATCTTGTGTGTATACATGCCATGTGCACTCAGGTAACCCACAGAAGCCAGAAGCAGGCACCAAACTACCTGAAACAGGAGTTACAGGTGGTTGAGCTGCTCAGGTCCTGTGCTAGAGCTTGAAGTGCTGTAACTACTGAGCTCTGCAGCCCCAGGTATCTTAAGGGACAGGGAGGGGAGGTAATGGAACACAGGTGCCTTGAAAGCAGAGGGAAGTCTAACTTGGAGGAGGAAAGTAAGGAGGGAGAGAAAAGCCACATGGGATGGGATGAATAAAAATAAAGCACAGTGACATTCAGGTGGGAAACTGTCATAATGAACCTGTTACTTAGTATACTAGCCAGTGTCATGAGGAACCCGTTACTTCGTTACTTCATATGCTAGTGAAAGTGTCATGAGGAACTCATTACTTTGTATGCTAGCGAAAGTGTCATGATGAACCCATTACCTTGTATCCTAGAGAAAGTGTCATGATGAACCCGTTACTTTGTATGCCAGAGAAAGTGTCATGAGGAACCCATTACTTTGTATGCCAGAGAAAGTGTCATGATGAACCCGTTACCTTGTATGCTAACTGGAAAAGAAAACTCAGTGGTCCATCTACTGGACAGATTTATTACCAGGGGCCTCAAAGGGGAAAATGCACCACAGGAGCATGGGCATGCATGCTCTCACTAGACCACAAGCTGCACACGGTGGAGGCTAATCAAACCCTGGTGCTAACCTTTGACTTAGCAAACAAAGAGAGCAGAGGTTCATGCCAAAATTTGGATTTTTTTAACCAATATTGAACGTTTATGAAAAATATACCTTTCTTCACATCACAAAATATGAGTGACATTACATTTGAAAAGTGTTAATAGTCTGTCTGCTACAGGAAACTTTGGTCACCTATGTATCTCCCTTAGCTTGCTTGAGTCCTAGATTCTCACTCCCTCTCTCTTCTACACTATGGAGAAGCAGTTATCTTTGAAATGGGAGGAACTTCCAACCATATGCAATGTTAGATGTGACGTCATATAACTTGGCAATATACTTTGATTGGTCTTAATGGAGAGGGGAGCTGAGAAGCCAGGCATAGTGGTGTGTACCTGTAATCCCTAGTGCTGAAGAGAGAGATGCAGGGGATTGCAAGCTTGGGGTAAGCCTGGCATGACAGTGAGTTTCAGGCCAGCAAGGATTACACCAGAAGGTACATTAGCATCTTCAGACACAGTTGGTTCTTAACAATCTTGAAATGGTTTTACTTGGGTGTAACTTTACCCAATCTGAACCAAGCAACCAGAAAGCAATATGGAGTTAGGCATGTAAAGTCTCTGGCCTTTTCCCATGAGTACATGGGGAAACCCACTCCTAGGTTAAGTCATTAGTAACCTTAAAAAATACAAATCGCTATAGATGATGGATGGCCTTACTTATCACGGTCTACTAAAAAAGACAGAACTTTCCATAGTTTGGAGTCCTGATCTGTGGCCTTATTCCTGAGCACAGCATACTGCTGTGCCCTGAGATTATAACACCTTGAAATGTATCAGAAAGTAAGGATCTGGTGTAGATGAGTAAAATTCATTCCTCCAGACTGAGACCTCTGCTAACAGCCTCTATTTTCCTTCTTTCCTTCTTTCTGTCTTTCCTTCTTTCTTTCTTTCCTTCTTTCCTCTTTTCTCTTCCACACACAGCCCCCCACAAACTTCCTAACAGCCTTTCTGCTTCTTTTAGCTTCTGTAAGGCCATGCAGCATTGTCTTCCAGTGCTCGCTTGTTCTTTTAGAACAGTGACTTACAGTTCCAACCACACAGTCACCAGTGACAGGGGGTCCCCTTCTTAAAGGCTGTGTGGCATTCCCTGATCTCTACACACTACGTTTTCTTTATCTGTCTGTCTACACACACACTTAGGTGTATGAATTAATGTTAACATTGCTGACAGGAATTAGACCTGTCTACTATAGAATCTGATTCCTTTTGATATACACCCAGTATTTGGCTCCTGGGTCCACATGGTAGACCCATTTTTAATTTTTGAGGAACTCCCATATTCCATTCCAAAGCAGATGTGTTACTGTTCATTTTTTTTTTTTTACCAACAGTGTGCCTTGGGTCTCTGTATCCTCTACAGTGCTCATCGAAGGGCACAATCAGCTCAGTCTATTATAGTGTCACACATTGCAAAGTTGTTGACAGATTTTCCACATTTCCTCTACAAAGAAGTGCGATGAATTGCTTGGGTTAAAACTGCTCATTTGCTTGACTGACTCTTTCTACAATGCATAAAGTGGATGATGACTTCACATTGTCTTCCTTCTGTGTGTGTGTGTGTGTGTGTGTGTGTGTGTGTGTGTGTGTGTGTGTGTGTTAAGCATTCACTAGTAAGAAGACAAAAAGGAAATCTGCCTTAAGGTGTCTGGTGCTCATTTCTCATTTCCACTCAATAGTTTTAGAAATTTGAACTCATGTCAAGTGAAAATATTAAGGAGAGTTTAAGTGATCAAGTGGCTTGTCCAAGGCCACACTTAGGTGGTGCTTAGTAGAGATTGAGAAGAAATGGAATATTCCATACCCAATTTCACTTCTCTTTCTGTTCTACCATCCTGAATATCCCGGTGTATGAAGGCTGACTTTGATCTTCTCAGGGAAACTCAAGTCCTACTGTACCATATTAAAAGTGAGTCTTGATGACATAAATCCTTTTGGATGATCAAGGACATTGTTGGGAGTCATTTGCCGCATGATCATTGAGGATTTGGAGCCCAGCCAGAAGAGTACACTGCAGTTTTCAGTCACACCTCCGGCTGATTGGTTTTTAGAGCTGAGATGTGAACTCACCGTGGCCATGTCGATGGAGGCCGTGGCCTCATCCATAATGAGTATGCTGCTCTTGCGAACAAAGGCCCTGGCCAGGCAGAACAGCTGTCTCTGTCCAACGCTGAAGTTCTCACCACCTTCGGTGACAGTGGCGTCTGAGGGAAGATAGCAAGAGACTCATTGACAATAGAAAGTAGCATTTAGCAGTAGAACAAAGTTGGAGAAAAGAACATGAGATGTACGTGGCTAGCACGGCTCCTCAGAGAGTAAGGATGATGCTGACTCATCTTATTTTTGACAACATGTGGGAAAGTGTGCCCTAACAGCAAGCCAAGAAATACTGCTAACCATTTGCAAGACCAGAAGACCTTTGGAATTGTTGAATTATTTAATCCAGTTCTTCCACGAAGTTGTGTAATATCTACCTACGGCCTACGAAGATCAAATGGCTTGTTCAAGATCAAATCAGGGTTAGAATGTCCCAACCACAATACTACTTCTCTTTCTGTTACATCACCTTGTAATATATCAACCAGGCTAATCTGTACTTCCCAGCAGATGAGGCCTTGGTCTGTTTTTATCTATGTATTTTTATTACTACTGTAGCCTTATTAAAACAAACAAACAAATGAACAGAGATGAGGGCTTAGAGATAGCCAAGCAGTTAAGAGCATTGGCTGCCTTTGCAGAAGACCTGTGTTTTGTTCCCAGAACACATGGTGGCTTACAACTCCAATCTGATGCCTGGTTCCTGGCCTCTGTGGGCAGTGCATGCATGCATTACACATACAGATAAATAGTTATGCATACACATGAATAAAAATAGATTTTAAAATAAGGAAACTAGCACTAGAATCATGCAATTCTAGCAGAGCATAGAGCTAGAGGCCCGTGGAGCGTGTGGTGCTATGTAACCAATAACCTGAGCTGTACCTAGGCCTCCTGGCAGAGATTTGACCATATTCTTCAACTGAGCAATTTCCAGAGCCTCCCAGAGCCTGTCATCCGTGCACTTGCATTCAGGATCCAAGTTAAATCTGTAAGGGAACACCTCTGTTTATCAGTCGATAGTGAACATAGGACAATATAATCCATACCCACCCAGAACAGGGCTCAGTTCATAGCAAGCACAGAACCTGGATGCAGTCTCGTAGATATCCCCAGAGAATGGATGCTAAACACACAGATCTATATGGGACTGTATAATACACAACACAAGAATTCAGAGTGTATCAGAGATACAAGTGGAAAGAGTACAGCCAAATAACTTGATGCATCTAGAACTTTATAAAAATGTTTTTATTTTAAAGTAAAATATAATGACATAATGTCTCCCCTTCCTTTTCCTCCCTCAAACCTTCCTATGTACCCCTTCTGACTCTCAAATTCATGACGTATATTTTTTTATTGTACGTATGTGAGTGTGTACGTGTGTATGTGTATATGCATATATAGGTATGAATACCATTATATGAATCCAACCTGCTCAGTCCCCATAGTGTTACTTGCATGTGTATGTCTTCAGAGATAGCCACTCCATATTGGATTAAGCAGTTGATGTGTTCGTCCCTGGGGAAGACATTTTTCTCACTCTCCCCATTCCTTAGTCACCTATAGTTCTGTGTCTAACGTTGGACCACTAGAACTTTTAAAGAACTTTTAAAGAACAGATGAATAATGAGTGGGAGTCCATACATTTTTTTCTCCACTACAAATAGTAATTCTGAATAGAGGTAGCAAATTAAGGTAGGGAGGGAGAGAGAGAGAGAGAGAGAGAGAGAGAGAGAGAGAGAGAGAGAGAGAGAGAGAGAGAGAGGAAAAGAGGGAGAGAGGGGGAAGGAGGAAAGAAGGAAGGGAGGGACAGAAGGAGAGAGAAGCAAAAATCAAAACAAACAAAAAAGCCATGCACAGGCATGCACATACACACATAAGTGTATACACATACACACACACACACACACACACACACACTCCCTTCCCCAATGTTCTCATAGAAAAAAATCTGTGCAGCCTTTGGACTCAAACAATCTATTTCTCCAACAGCAATTCCACCACTTGGAATAAGAACTTGGGAAAGCCACAGCAGCTTTGAGTTCCAAAACTATCACTTGTAACATGGGGATAACAATATTCCTGCAAAGCCTTTTCTGAGAATTTAATGAGACAAAGTATTGAAGGGAACTACTGGGACAATAAATATCTCCAGTTATTTGTAGTTTTTTACTGATTTATGGGAAACCACGGAGCAGGAGCAGAGAGCACTTTGTCCGAGTGATCTGACAGGAGAATAAAAGGCAGGGAGGCGGACAGAGAGGGTCCCCGGTATCAGCTGAGCTCAGGACTGACACAGCAGGGTCTGTGGCGCAGGATACCTCTAAATGTGGCCGCTCACTGTGGGCTTTATAGAACCAAACGGAGAGCTCAGCGCTCACGTCTAGGCTGGCACACCAACGCCAGGGGCTCCCACCCTAGTTGTGGGGCAGCCCGCCGTGTTTGATCCTCTCTAGGAAGCTGCCACACGAACCCACTCACCTGATGGAGCCGCTGAACAGGATGGGGTCCTGGAGAATGATGGACAGTCTGGAGCGCAGCGTGTGCAAGGGCAGCTTGGAGATGTCTATTCCATCGATGACGATCTTTCCTGTTACAGAGAGCAGACGCCACAGACAGGCAGCAAACTCGAGAGAGACCTTTTCACTCATCAAAGAACTGAAACTGTGCCCCTCTCCCGCCTTCACCTGGCCACGAGGTCCTGGCCCCCAGCCCCAGTCCCACCAACGAATGAATTAATAAAAGATTTGTTTTCCAAGTTCTGGATTGAAATAGAGAATGCAGAGCTTCCCGTTTAGCATCAGAAACATCTGTTTCTAACAAAACGTACATTTCTGGTGAGACGTCGCTTCCCGATATATTTTATTTCCAGAAGGAATGTTGTGTTGTTATTCAGTATTTGGCCATGAAAGCCAAGATCACTGTTCTCCTTTGGGTCCTCTGTCTTCTAGAATGCCTTTACCCTTCTTTCCTGTTTTAATTTGCTTTGTGGGTTTTGTTGGAGTTGGACATTCTGTATGTATATGTATGTATGTATGTATATATATATATATAAGTGTGTGTGTATATATGTATATGCTGTTGTTGTTTTTGCTGTCTAGCCCTACCACACACACGAGTTTCCTGAAGACAAACCCATTGGCCCGTCACCCACGGCTCTAATGAATAGCACAAAGCACCACAAACAGGAAAGCAAATTCTGACAGGAGATCTCATCAAGGGTGCCATACCATCTGGCGACTTACAGGACTATGCATCCTTTTTTGTCTTTTAAAGATTTGTCTATTTATTTTATGTGTGTGAGTACGCTGTCGTTGTCTTCAGACACACCAGAAGAGGGCATCGGATTCCATCACAGATGGTTGTGAGCCACCATGTGTTTGCTGGGAATTGAACTCAGCACCTCTGGGAGAACAGCCAGCGCTCTTAACCCCTGAGCCACCTCTCCAGCCTCAGGGACTATGCATTCTTCATGGCCCCTTTACTTCATGGATTCAGTTCCTCCTCCCTGTTATGCAAAGACAATGTTCCTTGTGGGCAAGTATGATGATCTCAGAACACTACAGCCCACTGACTTACTAAGCAGGGGTTTGTTCAAGAAGAGGCAAGGAAGATGAGCTTAAAGGGTTTCCTTCTGGACAGCCCATTGTCTGTTAGCATGCTAATAGACTCCTGCTACTTAAAAGGCATCAAGATAGTTATGGTTCTCAGGGCCTGTGATCCCCTCTGTAGATGCCTGAGGATCAAGTTAATAAAAAATAAATAAATAAATCAAATTCTGTAGTAACCACAATTTTGTTAAATGTCAGTTGTCTTTGGAGCATGTAACTGCTCAGAGACTCAAACTCTGCTGAGGACATGCCCAGCATAGAATGAGTGAACCACTAACAAATCTAGAGGTTGATGTTTACTACGCTACTGAATTTACTACCCCCATTCTGATTGCTATAGTTCAAATATGTGTATATATACATATATGTGTGTGTGTGTGTGTGTGTGTGTGTGTGTGTGTGTGCATATAAGCTCAGGCTCACACACCAGGGTGCATACAGAAGCTGGAGGACAACCTGTGTGAGTCAGTCTGTCCTTCCAGTCTGTAGGTCTGGAGACTGAGTCCAGGTTGTCGGTGTTGATGACAAGGACCTTTACATGCTCAGCCATGAGAGGCCACCTGGGTGGCAAAATTTCAGTTAGCCACTCACCGTCAAATATGTCGACCATTCTGAAGAAAGCCAGAGATAGAGAGGACTTCCCGCTACCGGTGCGACCACAGATGCCCACCTGAGAAGAACAGCAGAGATGGAGACTCAGGCGAAGGCACGGAGGGGACGGAGGCATGTTTAGCTTTACCGAGGTGTCATGGGAAAAGTTTAGGCCTGCTCAAACGGTCGCACTACAAAGCTCTTCTTAGATCTCAAGAATATGACAAAGCAATGTCCCGCTCAACCCCTGACGATGGCATTCTGATTTTTATTTCTGTGTGGCCGTGCTGTTCTCCATCTTCACTTCAGCACCAAGTTATAGCTGGGCCTCTATACAATACAGCAGTGATAAGAATGAGCCCACCTTCCCTCACTTAATCCTTCTTTTAAATGTGAATAAAAAAGTCATTTTTTAGAGTAGATCTGGAATGAAGGCAAAAGTCACCAAGGAGATGTCTCTCTGCCAGAAATCAGAAATGTTAAACAGCATGCCTGCCTGGCGTTGACCTTTGTGATTTTTGACGTGAAGGCTAATGAAGGGCAGAAAACTTGGGGGCATGCAGTATCCTGTTGGGATCCTCCCTCTCCCCTTCTCTTTCTTCAGATAATTTTGCCCACAGCCAGTGCGGACTGAGCCTGAACACCCCGGATGGGCTCTGACGTGGTGACGTCCCACTCATGTGGCGATGGGGGCTCCACCAAAGATCTGTGCAGACAATCAGTCGGATGGTGTGAACCCCGTACCTTCTGCCCAGGCTTGATGTAAGCCTTGACATGTTTCAGAACGGGCTTCAGGTTATTTTCATATCTGACGCATAGATCGTGAATCTTGATCTCACCTTCCTGTGGCCAATGCTCTGGGACTTGAGAAGGATCTTGGAGAAGCAGAAGAGACAAACGGTAGTTCAAAGGGAAATGAAGAAAGGAACACACAGGCACACTTAAATGCACATACAATTTCCAGGAGTAATTTTAAATATATGTGTGTGTGTGTGTTTGTATATACATATATGTATGTATATATGTGTGTATACATATATGTATGTATATATATGTGTATATATATGTGTGTGTATATATATATGTGTGTGTGTGTATATATATATGTGTGTGTGTGTGTGTGTATATATAAAATTTTCCATAAACTCGTTGTGGTTCTGAATCAAACTATGGTAGTTTTTTTTCAAACTAAATAACATTCAGGGTAAACAATGCTGATTGAGAATTTTAAAATTTTATGAGTTATTTTCTTTCCTTCAAGGTTGCCTCTGGAAAATTCCATGCAGATATACAATGCACTGTGACCATTCTTCACCCTGACCCACCCTGTCTTAGCTTCCTTCTGTTATTCTTGTGTGCTACAAGTTGAACCTGGGGCTGGGGGATGGGCACTACCGTCGTCCCACCTCTTCCGCATCCCAGCATTCCATGCTATTCAAGCTAAGCAAAGACAGTTCACGTCTGAACGGTTTCTATGTAAGCGGATCCTCGAGCAACCGGAGCTTATAATGTGAACATCTCGGTTCTTTGAGGACAGAAGATAGAACTTGGGAGGCAGGCAAGAAGCCTGCACCCGTGGTTCTAAGTGGACAACTGCATGGGGACATAAACGCAAAGCACTCTGGGAACACAGAGGTGGGAGAGCTGGGTCATCCAAAGAGACTTCAAGCAAAAGCAGTTGTTGAGATGAATCTCAGGAAGTTGATCTCAAATATGTATAGAAGAAGAATAAATATGAGAGGAAAATGGACCACACTATCCTGTTTAGGGAAGAAGTGTGTGGGTGAGTGAGAAACAGGACTGGGCAGTAGTGAAAGGTCCCTTAGTAGCCTCACCTATAGCCGGGACCATGTGCTTTTCTAGCTAAAGAGCCACTGGACGACTTAGGTGAAGAAATGAAATTTGATTGAAGTTCCCATCTGATGAAGACCCCACTGTGCCTCCCATCAACTTTCCTGGCAGCTTTACTCTAATAGAATTGAGAATCTTGGTTGCTGCGTTCACGGTCCTTGACATTTAAATCAGTAAAGCCAGAAGAAAGGGAAGACAATGTGATAAGGCCCTAGTACATTTACAACTCTCTCTAAATGGCTTCTAGTAGAGTCTACTTGCGTCCAAGACTAAAATTTTGCTTATCCTCAGCTGCTGACATCACTCAATGTTAACATGAGAGTGGGTGTGGCGTGTGCACCCATACTCCCAGCACTCAGGGGGCTGGGGCAGTTGAATCTGAGTTCTGAGGCCAGCCTGGGCTACATAGACAGAACCCCAAACTCAAAAAATATGTAAATAAATGAGAAGAAGGAAGGAAGGAAGGAAGGAAGAAGGAAGGAAGGAAGGAAGGAAGGAAGGAAGGAAGGAAGGAAGGAAGGAAGGAAGGAAGGAAGGGGGGAGTCAATCAAGAAGAGATGGGTTCACGTGGTATTACAGTGACTAAGCAAAGCAGATGCCAGTGCCAGGAGCTGGCTTGTTCACGGTACCCATGGTGCCTTCATAGTTCTCGGACTCCATAGTTAAGAAACTGTTCACTTTCTTCACTGCGCCCATCTGGACTTCGAGGTCGGCCAAGTTCCTTACAACCCAATTCAGGTAATTGGTTATCTGTATCAGGTGACAAAACGGTCACAGTTAAAGCAAGCAGGCAATTCTCACCATCACTGCATGATTGGAGACAGAAGGACCAGGACAGTGTCTGTCACATGGTCCATAAGTACTGCTGGCTAGCAGTCCCCTGGCAGAGAGAGCCAACTGTAGAGAAGGTGCGTGTTCTTCAAAATCCTCCTGTGTCTCTCCATGAACTGTTCTCCTATTCCCCCACACAGTGGAGAACTCAAACATTCCCATGTATGCTAATCTCATGTATTTCCACACTCCTTAGTGCCTCAGTTGGGATATAAACAACACAAGGCAGGGACCCCAAACTACCTCAGGAACAGGATGCCTGTGGGATCTGGGAAGATTTAGACACCAGCTACACACTCCCAAAGAGAAAAGATGCGGATGGAGAGCTGGCTCATCTGCTAAGAGTGTATGACACCGAGGGCTGGGGTTAGAGCCACTGCACCCGTGTTGGGTGGTTCTCCACTGCCTACTGCCCGAGCTTTAGGGGATCTGACATCCTTTTCTGACCTCTGTGAGCACTGCATCCATGTGTGTACCCATGCACAGGCACACATGGACACACACAAATACACGTAATTACTCGAAGCTGTCCTAAAACATTAGCTTTAGGCTCAAATCTACTACCCATGTGAAAAGGCCATCCTGTTATAAATGTCAGATTTCTCTAGTGTCCATGAAAGAGGTTTGATCACTTCTATGGAAAGCCCTTCTGGCATTGCATGGAGTGGGAAGAAAGGTATTTTCATCCATCGATACCCACCGTGAGGGCATACAGAAGGCCCAAGCCCACTAGTCCAGAGTTGGAAGAGCCACTGATGGACGCAATGGAGGCCGTCAGAACAATGCAAGCTCCCAGGTAGTCCTGTAAAGGGGAGGGGCAAGTTAGAAGACCTGAAGAAGATTCCCAAGTCATTAAAACCAAAGATGCCAATCAACGCAGAGGGAGCGAGCGGTCAGTGGGAAGCAAGCCATCGCATGAGTTTCTGATCAAGCTTCACGAAAGTGACTCGTCAGAGGCAGAGGAAGGAAGGCCAGTGACGAGGCTGGAATCAGGAATGGCAGTGTGCTCTCCCAGGGAAGATATGGCTTACCTGAAGAGAAGTTGTGGTGGCTGTCACAACTAAGCTCAGATTTAGAGCCCCCTTCTACATACATGCAGATAAGCAACTATTTCATAGCTTAGACTTCACCTATGCCCACGTCAATGTGACTATGGCCTCCCCTCCAAAGCCGTGCAGAGATGAGCCTCTGGTGCTTGCTGAAATCTGGAGCTGAGCATTTTGTCACCAGTGTTCATGTCTGGGACATGAGATTCGCAGATCACATAGATGAAGAAATGGGCTACAGTTGCTTATAAGTTACAAATATTAGAGACATGCCTTAGAGCACCAGACTTTTCCCTGACTCAACGATAAACTTGTACAAAACTTAAAAAAAAATTCAGGGAGGCCAGCCTTGAAGTCCACTAAAAGACATCTGCTCATCTCCTGTGCCCCTTCTAATCCCATCCCTCACCTCTGTGAGCACGGTTTCTGCTTTGTCCTGACCGTGTTTCTCCGGTCCTAGAAACAGAGAGACTTCCAGACGTGATTATCTCAAGACACAGACAGTTGGTGAACTCTTTCTGCAGCTAGAGAGAAGTCCAATCCCTCTAGAAGATGGTCCAAACCCTGGCTTTGCCAGTTAGTAGCGAGCGAGCTCAGATAACTAATTTAGATGCCTTTGGATCTACATTTCTTTGTGAAAAGTAGAAATTATGCCTAAGTCACAGAAACTTTAAAAGGGACGAAGTCATAGCTATGCTTCCCCGTCCTGGGAACTGAGGTTGCTTTTACTTACGGATAACTTTTCAAATGCTCGAAGCAATCTTTAAAAACCAGCGTGCATCATAAAGTATTAGAGGTCAGAACAGGCGCCAAGATAAAATTCCACCTCAAATCCCCTAACCGTTAAAAAGGGGTTTTTAAAAAGGAATGATGTAGACTTAACCTATTAAAGCAGTAAACATCATTGAGTAGCAAATTCTTCTTAGGTCTCTGCTTCTGATAGAGTCATTCATTGTTAACAGCACATACCAGCCGGTGAGTGCTTTCTTTTTCTCTCCTCTGCTTGAAGTTATGACGGCACAGGTGCAGGGCTCATCTAGTGTACACTCTTCTTCTATTGCTTGTAAGTGCCCAAAAGTCCCCAAGTACTTTGAAACATTTATAGTTACAGATCCCCCTCCCCCAAGTCCTCTATGTTCAGCTCCATAGTTTCACCGTGCTGTGCTATGTTCACAAGTTACGTAACGGGCTGAGCTGAGAGCACTCACTCTTCTTGGAGAGGACCCAAGTTCAATTCCCAGCTCCCACATGGTGGCTCCAGGGATCACAGGCCCTCTTCTTGTCTATAGGCACCTTCGTTCACACGTACATGCATGCACACACACATACATATAATTTTTTTAAGCTTTAAAAATAAAACAGAAGGATTCACAAAGAGTTACAATAAAGTAAGGTGACCCTAAGGTAAAGTTCCAGCAAGATGTGCCTGGTGGAATTTAAAGACACCGGGACTCGGTTCCCAGGAAAATTCTGTGGGTCACGCACACTAAGGGCTTCACTTGGGTGATTTAATTTCTAGTCTCTGCCTCCTGACAGTTGGTTCCTTTAAAAAGAAAAGCCTCGGTCAAATGTGTTCAACACTCTTTTGAAAATATGTATCAGCCCATAGCTTTCCTTCTATACTAATCAATCCCACTTATATGAACAACAATTGCAAGGCCCCGTGGTTTATTGTTTTCTATCGTGATCCTCCGGCTTCTGGATGCTGGCCTCTGATAGCACCCGAGACTCCGTCCCTGCTCTGCCTTTCCTCAGCACCCCTGTCTCCTTCTCGTCAGATGCCACCTTCTGAGAGGGGCCTTCTCTCTTGGGTGCTGAACCCGGTCCCAGGGTTTCTCTCTGACATAATGCCCTCCTTGGCTTTCTCAAAGTTATTTGTTTCCTCAAATGCTCATGGTGCCTCTACTCTCAGTGGAAGCTGAGTTCTGGAAGTTGGGGTCTCTGTGACTTCCTGACCCACCACAGGCCAGGAGAATGGTGTCCAATGCATCCAGAAGGTCAGTTGCTCTTTATGTAATAAGGCACAAGGTGAACTCACCCTTCATTTAAAAAAATGCATCCTCTCAATGAAATTATTTCCGTCCATAAAGAAGAGATCGGTGATGTCATTTTCTCAGGCAGACACAAATGTAAAGTTCCCAAGACAGCCTCAGAAAGGCAAACATGTTTTCTCTCATTCACAGTTCTTAAACTTTATATAGTCATAGAAAATCATGCATATATATATATATTGTCTGTATTTTATAGTCAAAGAAAGAAAGTGAGCATACATACACATGCACATGCACATACACATGTACATGCACATGCACATGCACATACACATACACATACATATTCAAGAAAACTTAGAAAATAAATAAAGCAACATATTTGCTAAAGAATTAGAAACATTCTGGAGCATGTAACTAGAATTTTAACCTGATCTGCATAAGAAATGCCTTTTTTTTTGTACGGAATATTTATCAAGATGTCTCGCAGAGACTTGCTTAGCTTCAGATACTTCCTTTCGAACACACAAGTAAACTAGAAAGATGAGAATTAGCAAGTATATAGACGTTCACGTCAGCAACCTGCCTTCCATATCCCGTGCTATTAGCATGAATACAATGAAAGATTAGGGTTTTGTCTTCCTTTTGCTTCTTCAAGATATTTGTGAATAGGAAAACAGTTTAAAGGTAATAAATTAAGAAAACAAAAGCAAATGGTTTGAAAATCTACACAGAAGAGAGAAGACACTTAGGGATCGGGAGTAGCACACCTTTGGCTAAGGCCCAACACATCCTAACAAACCTATTTGGTGACTGACACCTCTCACAGTGAGACTCCGTTTAGGAAATAAATCTAAGTTCCTGATTACTCATTCTCCAGGGAGAGCTCAACCACACTAAGTCATTTGTGCAGCACCAAACTAAAACGTGTGTGTGTGTGTGTATGTGTGTGTGTGTGTGTGTGTGTGTGATGTTTGGTGTGTATGTGTACATGTCCATGCAGATGTGTGTGCGTGCATGTGTGTATGTGTGTGTGTGTGTGTGTGTGTGTGTGTGTGTGATGTTTGGTATATATGTGCACATGTCCATGCAGATGTGTGTGCGTGCATGTGTGTATGTGTGTGTGTGTGTGTGTGTGTGTGTGTGTGTGTGTATGTGTGTGTGTGTGTGTGTATGTTTGCATATATGTGCACATGTTCATGTAGATGTGTGTGCATGCATGTGTGTATGTGTGTGTGAGTGTGCGTATGTGTGTGTGTCCTTGCGGAAGCCTGAGGCTAACCTCAGGCACTCTTCCTCAGGTTCTGTCCACTTTGTGTTTTAAGGCAGTGTATAGAACTCACCGAGTAGGCTTGGCTAGCCCACCAGCGAGCCCCAGGGGTCTGCCTGTCTCCAGATCCTCAGTGCTGGGATAGCATGCCTCCAGGCCTGGCTTCTTGGGTTCTGGGGTAGAGGTGGAGGGAGGGACTGAACTAAGCCGTTGTGTTTCTGAGGAAAGCTTCTCAGTCACCCCTGAACTGTGATCTCTACTCCTCATGTAAAGCCATTGTTCCTGGAAGGGAAGCCTTGGATTCCTATTGGCCATAGAGAAACCTCTGGTCCAATTTCAGTGAGCCCAGGATATCTATCGGTACTTGGGGTTATAATGAAAACTGTAATTCTCTGCAATCAGCAGCGGCCGAAAACCATGGGCTCTGCTTTTCTCCAAATAGTCCATAGAAATGAGTCTCATCTCTAGCACTTGGGAACAGGAAAATTATATTAGGGACTCGGGTTACAGCGTGATTGCAGCCCCGTCTACTGCAGAGCTGGGGAGCTCTTGGCCGTCTCACCAAACAGACTGAAGACAGACAAAGCAGCTAGTTCCACTTCCGTATGGCGTGCCTACCGACTTTCTGGGTTGTTTGTTTGTGTTGGCTTCTTGGTGTGGGTTTTCTTTTAGCCTTCTACCACACAGCACGGCAAAGCTTGGAACCACAGTCTGCATGTAGACAGACTTACACAATGTTTTGAAAATGGATACACCGATGCCAGAGAACTGGAATTGTTTAATACGGAGGGATGAAGAGAGGACATTAAGTAAGCCGTGTTCAAAGGCCAGGCCCTGGGGACATACACAGAACCCTGGCCACTTCACTCGGCACCGATAGGAAAACAGTTCTTTCTGCTGCCAAGGCATGCAGGGTGGCCCCGGTCTTGCTGTTAGTCTGCCAGTCAAGTCCCCTCTATCCCTCCGTTCACCCCTTGGATGTGTTAAAGCCTTCGTTATGTTTTCTCAATCCTAAACGGGTGGGAAATGAATGTGGTAGGCAAGATGAAATTTTCCACACAGAAACCAAGGAAAGACAATAACTTGGATGGTCTTAACTCTTTCTCCTTCTCCTTCTCTTTTCATGTGTAGATGTGTTCTGCATGGGGTACGCACGTATTTGCATTTGTGTATATGTGCTTATGTGTGTGTGGGGGGGCATGGGCATTTAATGTGGCAGAGTCCCGCTGACTAACTCATCTAGTCTAATTAGCTTGCCTGGGGGTTCCTTCCCCCTGTGCTGGGATGATAGGTGGCCCCCACTCCTGGGGTTCTAGGATCCAAACTATTCTTCTTAGGCCTGGGGGATGGCGCTTCATCTCCTCAGCCTTGGAATTTTCTGAACCTTTATTCAAAATGATCGGGAAAGAAGCAAGTATAGGGAGTTTACTAGACAAGATTTTAAAGCTGGATGGAGCCCAAGGGATCTTTCTCCCAACTCAACACCCTCCATCCTCTATGATTTATCTTCCTTCCTTCTCATGGGGATTTTCTGCCAGCATCAAGGGGATGGTGAGGAGACTCTGAAATCAAGAAGTGTTTAAGAAATGGAGGACACTCGGCCACAGGAAGCTCTGAAGTCAAGCTTTCTCCTTTCTATACTAAGGCTTCCAGCCCTCTTAGAAGTTTCCGGAAAAGCTGCCTGACTAGTTCATGCCCAATGCCCCGACCCTCCTTCTGCCCTGCTAGTTGTCTGTCTGTCCTGATAACGTGATGAATTTCACTCAGAACAGATTTTCCTGTTAATTTCCTGGATGCTGTGGTTAATGCTAGGGGCACGAAGGGCTGTGTGAACAGTGCAGATAAGATCAATGTAGTTTTATTTATTTATTTTTTTGAGCCAAATAAAGCCTTTCCTTACTTTTTTTTCCACCCTCAGAGGGCTTACAAAACAGAGCGCATGTAGTTGTGGGGCTGAGAACAACTTACACTCTCATCTCCATGTCCCTGATTTCAGCGTCCATTTCTCTGACAAAACCCTACTCGAGTGAGATGGTGGTTGTGGATACAGTGAGGGCCCATCCATGCACCCACAGTAATGAAGCCAAGTGGGCACAAAAGCTTTTCCCCGCTAGAACTCATTCACTTGATTTACACAACAACCCACCTGTGACATACGTTCCCAAACTACAGCATTTAGTGTTAAACAGACTCACTTTGTTTTAAGTGTGAAGGTGTTTTATCTGCGTGTGTGTCTGTGTACCACATCCATGCCTGGTATCTGAGGAGGCCAGGAGAGAGCATCGGACTCCCTAGAACCGGAGTTGCAGGTACTTGTGAGCAGATATGTAAGTGCTGGGAATTGAACCCATGTCTACTAGAAAAGCAGCCAGTGATCTCAACTGGCCTCTGCATTAGATTTTGAGGAATAAGTTTACTCGTGACAGTGGTTTGGTGACTCCCTGAAGCCTTGTGATAGAGATACGGAATGCAAAGAGAAGGTGAAATAACATATGTTTCATGCAATGTCTTCCAACATGTCAGGGCATTGAGGAATGAAGGACAGAGTCTGTCCTTCCTGTTCAAAATGCAATCTCTTCTTTAGTCTACAAGTAAACTGAATTCTTTTATACTCAGGTAGATTTGATTGCATTTTCTTGTGGGGGTTAAAATACTGGGTCGGACGCAGCCGCTTTGAACTTGGCTGCTGCTTCTCTCTAGTTCTCCCTGCCCTTCCCTTTCCTGGCAGTCTCAGGCGCTAATATCTTGGTTTGGCTCTATGAACTGGACATGTGGTTTGCATGAAGATTCTTGTCCTACACTTGTCTGTGAACCTGTCATTGGGAAGTGCTAAGGGCCGCAGCCATAGACATCTCAAATCCAAGGCGAACGGACTTACTCCTAAATGTCACGGCTGATCTCCATGCTGAGAAAGACCAGACTCAAGAGCAACTACTGTCATTGTCACATTACAATTCTGAAAATCCACCCACAGTGACATCCTGTCAGTTCTAGTATTCCTATATAATATCTTTAAAAGAAGAAAGGAAACAGAAGCTTAAAAAACAATAGTGGTCTAGATGGAGTCAGGTGACAATGTTTGGGTTTTGCTTATAGATTTTATGCAATAATTAACCTTACTTTCTGAAATCTGTAATTCCTAAGGAACTCTGTCTTGGTTTTTCCAACCTTCACATCTCCCTGAGAGATGATTTATATGTTGTTTTTAACATCTAATGCTTCTTTGAAAATTTTGTGTAACATATTTGTGTTCTATTGGTCAATGAGCTCCTATAATCACTAATGCAGTGGTAAAGGATTACCACTGGTGCTGGAAAGTCTTCTCCACTCTTGTCAGCCAGTGAGAAATCACAGTAGCTAAGACATAGGTGGTCTGAGACTGTCCATCTGTATCCATCCATTAAGGCCACTCTTGAACTTGGGAGCCTTCATCTTGACCCCATTAGACTTCCGTTATCCTCTACCTTCTCTGGTTGTTGGGTGTTAAAGGGAAAACTGCATCTGGCTGGGGATTCAAATCATCTACAGCAGGGACTTAGCTTAATTTTTCAACTTGGCAAAATCTAGAGTCACTTGGGAAGAGAGTTCCAGTGAGGGTTTGCCTATCCTGGGTAGCCCTTGGGCATGTCTGTGGCAAAACTGTCTCCATTGAGTTAATTGATGTGGAAAGCCCTACGCCACTGTGGGCAGCGCCAACCCCTAGGCAGGTGTCCTGAGTAGAGTAGAGGAAGTAAGCTGCACACAAGCAAGTGCACGAGCTTATGTTGCGTATGTGTCTCTCTGCTCTTGACAGGGGATATGATGTGACTAGCTCTTTAAAGTTCCTGCCTCGACTCTCACAAAGAGGGAGGGTAAGCTGGAGTTGTAAGCTGAGATAAGTCCCTTTCTTCCCTCACTTGTGTTTTGACAGGATATCTTATCACAGCAACAAATCAAGCTAGACTAGCATACTAGGGCAATTATGTTGTTTTCATTGTTTTTTTTAGGGACCTGTCCATGAGGTGCATGTTTTTATTCTTATTTTATAAATGAAGAGGAATCTGGCACAGCAAGAAATTAATCTGGTATATGAAGTCTAAACCATGCCAGAGTCTGTGTGTGTCACACAGGATGGAAGACAGCAATAGACGACTTAGCTGCTGACATTTTATACTAACGTAACCGTCTACTGCCTTAAAACAAAGAAATTCACCATCCCGTACAGGCTTGAATGGATCAGTGAAGGACATCAGTGTATGTGGTCCCTTTTCAAATTGTCTTTTAAAAAAATGGCACTATATAAATATTTGCTATTCCATGAACTTAGGTAATTCAGAGAATATAAGGAACACAGAATTAGTTTTGCCCTGGGTACTATTTTTTCTTGTGATTAGCTACAACATTAAAATAAATTTCATCTGGAGCAAAACCAAACCTGATCTATTTTAAAGTCCAGTCAATGGAGGCCTGGTACTGACTCTCCGTAGAAGGCTAGTTCCACCAAATGTCTCTACGCCAAGCCTCTTGTCTGTTTGGTTTCCATTATGAAATCACACGAGGAACACCATGAACGTACCGTCCTGACCTCCAGCCATCTGTTGGCTGCGGAGAGAAATAAGTAGGCAATGTTGTTTGTGTCTGTCAGCTCCAGCATGCGTTGCTTGAATCTGGTTTCATGCCTGTGCAAAACAAAGACAGTACGATGTTAGTCACCTAACAGGGGAATCAGGAAAAGCCAGTCACAGTGAACTACTGAACGGTTTGCAACAGAGCGACACATGGATGGGATGGGTGACAGGCGAGTGGACTCCAGAGTCACTCTGCTGAGTTCTGGATAGAACCAAGAGGGCAAGCGTTTGCTCCATTTTTACCCTACAACTAGACAAAGAAGCCATTGCTATGACAAATCTTTATTAAAGGTCACTTGGTAGTCCACAGTATTGGAGGATCCATGCAAAGGAGACTTGGCCTATGCCACATGGGCTACGGAAATCACAATGTGTTCTATCTGTGTTTGAGGCATTGATTTTATTTTTCCAAATGACATTGAGCTGGGCTGGATGAGAACCAATGGAGACAGAAAACTATACATTTAAAACAGGTAAATATATCCCTTCAATATTCTTTTTGTTTGGCTTTTTTTTTTAACCAAAGAAAGAAAATCGGGTGCCAAGGGACAGAATATTGAGGGATCTCACAGATCTCTTACAGTGACCGTGTGAACATGAAGGAGATTTACCTTGGGTGATGGGTGATCTGAACAAAGACAGAGCATGGGGAGAGGGAAGGGTAAAGTCGGGCTTCTGAGAGCACAGGGAAGACTGCCCGGGAGTAGCGTTAGGGGTGAAGCTGGGCTTCTAGGATGAACAAGGCACTGAGCACTCTGAGAGACCTCAGAGAATACCCTCCCTCTTCCAGGGTTGGGCAGGTTTCTCACCCTGATGGTCACAGTGACGGAGTGACTGGCCCGTGGGAAAATCAAGTTCATCCTTGGTGCTCGACATAATCAAATGCAATTCTGTGTGGCTTGTTTTAGCAGCAGAACTAGGAGTAGCCTTCATGCAAGCATATATTCTCTATGAGCGTGTCCCACCCTATACCTCAAACCCCTTGCCCTACTCACTATCGTGTAAAATAAATGCTGTGCCATAGAAAGCTTTTTTTTTTTAAATTAAGAAGATCCTTAAGTACTTGACCATCGTAGGCGTGATTTTCACACATGCACGCTGAAAAGAAATCTCTTCTATGTAACAAAAATATCCCTTATTTTGTAATCGGTTCCCTTAAATAATAGACAAAGGCAGAGCTGGAAACGGCTGGTTTGAAAGCTGGCTGCAAACCCAGCTGAGTTAACTGCTTCCCTCTCTGTGGCCATGGCCACTCTGACACAGGCCACCAAAAGGTCATTTTTTTAAAGGAATTACTGACCCACTGGTGAGTCCCCCACTCCTTTAAAATCTTCCAGTAAAATTGCAAAACTTCTAAATAACTCATCACTTGTATCAAAGAAGGAAGAAGTCCTGGGTGGGGTGCTTTTGGCCCACGATCAGAGTCCATACAGGCCAATATAAAGCAGATACTTGGTATCTCTCCAATCGATCTGATCATTGCGGCGTGCCGAGCCAGAGAGACGATTTGGTGAGACAGCAGTGTCTGATCTACAGTTATCAGAGAGCTCAGCACCGAGAGCCAAACCATTACTTCGACTTGAGTTATGCAGCCTTGAGCTAAATGCCACATCCAGGGGGACCTGTGTCAAGGAATGGCAGGGGACTGAACAGCCCGAGGGGTGTGTCTGCTTCCACGTGACCTCAGGAGGGGTGACTACAGTGAGGAGTGGAGGGGAGAATGGCCTCTGAGGTCTTAGGATCCACAGCCATCATGAGGACAGACTGTGGTGGTCTTTGTAAGGCTGACATTTCCATACTTGCGGGATGTGCCAGGTAGACTGGTTTGCAAGAGGAATGTCAGCCATGTTTGCATCTAAGCATCCCTTCTCCACAGCAGGGAAGACATTGTGCTAGATTCTGGAAAAACACAATGAACGAGATGTGTCTTTCTCGGAGTGGGAGAGACTGTGCTAGCTAGTGAGTCTGAGGTAGCCCAGGACCTTCCTTTCATGAACCTGAGACATTGACATCGGAAGGTCTGAATAAAGAACCAGGTCAAGAGGGTGGGGAGAGGGGAAGGGCTAGCCCAGGCTTCCTGGAGCACAGGGGAGATGGTCTGGGAATAGGTTTTGTTTTCACTAGAGGAGGGTGCAGGTTCCTGGGGTGAACAGGCATTGTAGATGCCCTGAGAGAAAACAGAAGTGAGAAGACCCAGGGCTTTTCTGGACAGGTTTTTTCCTCACCACCCTGGACAAATGCACCCAGTTGGTCAGAACTTGTGGTCCCGACAGTGTGCTGTCTGGGACAGGCTTTCCGCTGCCATGGTTGTGGAGGTCCTTTTCTATCACTCCACGTTTGCAGGGAACTGGCAACTGCCTGGAGCAGAGGGAGGAGGGCTGAAGGCGCAGGCAGCATTCCTCTGCTTCTCTTTGGCAAGAGCCTGTCTGTTTTCCTAATGGAAACTTTGACACACTCAGCCTGTATCTTTTCATCCACATCCAGTTCATCCTCTGAACATTCTTAGACCCTTATTCTGTCAGACACACACACACACACACACACACACACACACACACACACACAAATAAAGCAGCGGCAAAGGTCACTGACAGCGTAGTCTACTTTAGCTGTGACACTGTCCTTGTAAATGACTGCAGGTTTCCTGCGATGTGTGAGTGTGCACCAAGCGCTGGTGCAAAGGGAACGTAAGATACAGTCAGTAAAGCAGGGCTTTCTGAAGGAGCTGGCCCAGGGGACACTGGCTGGACACAGGAAAGAACAGATATGGGGAAGAATGTGCATAATTCTTTTCAAGTATTCTATGATTTATTTTCATTTTAATTCTGTGTATGTGGGTATTTAAGGGTGCATGAGTACAGTTGCCTGTGGATAACAGAAAAAAATTTTGGATAAGCCGCTGTGAGCCATCGGATAGGGGTGCTAGAAACCGAATTCAGATCCTTTGTAGGTCACTGTGAGAAACATGGTATTTCCAAAGGGGGTGTCAGTTAACTATTATTTGTTGATAGACGTTTTTGGATGGATTTGCCCCTCGCCAGAAGTCTGAAGATGTGTTACTCACCTGAAGGCCCGGATAGTGGTAAGCCCTTCAGCTGTTTCTGAGAAGTGACAAAGCAGGGGGAGCTGGGTGCTGTCATCGAGTTCCTGGAGATCCCTAGAACAAATAAAATGGTATTTGTCACCTGCTTCCAGGTTCTGAGACCATTGAACTTGCAGGGTTCTCAGACCCCAGTGTTTGCTCTTGCCATCCAGTCATCTGAACTCCACCTCTTACTTATTTCCCATAAGTTCTCATGCTTAAAATCTTGAACCATCCCTGATCTCGGCTGTACTACAGATCAATAGTAATAAAAACCACATGGTATTGGCATAAAGACAGAGAGGTTGATCAATAGCGCCAAACTGAAGACTCAGAAGTAAACCCACACACCTATAGACACTTGATTTTTGGCAAAACTGTACAATGGGGAAAGAAAGCTTCTTCAACACATGGTGTTGGTCTAACTGGATGTTTGCATGTAAGAGGAATTCAAACAGATCTGTGTCTATCACCCTGAACAAAACTCAAGTCCAAGTGGATCGAAGACCTGAACCTAAAACCAGGTGCACTGCATCTGATAGAAGAGAAAGTGGGAAATAACCTTGAGTGCATTGGCACGGAAGACAACTTCATGATCAAAACACCAACAGCTCAGGCCCTAAGATCAACAATCAGTAAATGGGACTTCAATGAACTCAAAAGCTTTTGTAAATCAGAGGGCTCCATCAATAAGAAAAAATGGCAGCTACAGATTGGGAAAGATCTTCAGTAACCTTACATACGGCAGAGGGCGGATAGCCAAAATATGTAAAGAACTCAAGAAATTAGAAAGGCATCAGTAAATCAAATTCCAAAATGGAGTACAAAGCCAAATAGAGAATTCTCATTAGAGGACTCTCTAATGGCCAAAAAGCACTTAAAGAAAGATTTGACATCCTCAGTCATCAGGGGAATGACTCAGATTCCTTCAGAATGGCTAACATCAAAAAACTCAGGGGACAGCACATGCTGGTGAGGATGTGGAGAAGGGGGAACACTGCTTCATTGCTGGTGGGAGTGAAAACTTGTACAGCCATTTTGGAAATCAATTTGGCAGTTTTTCACAAAATTCTACCTCGAGTTCCAGCTATACCACTCCTAGGAATATATCCAAAAGGTTCTCCACAATATCACAAAGAGACTTGCTCAACTACGTTCATAGCAGCTTTATTGGTATGGCCAGGAACTGGAAACAACCTATATGTCCCTCAACCGAAGAATGGATAAAGAAAATGTGGTTCATTTACACAATGGAGTATCACTCAGCTATTAAAAACAATGACATCATGAAATTTGCAGGCAAATGGATGGAATAAGAAAATATCATCCTGAGTGAGGTAACCCAGATCCAGAAAGATAAACATGGTATATACTCACTAATAACTGGATAATAGCAAAAAAGTACAGGATAACCATGCTACAACCCATAGACCGAATGAAGCTAAGTAACAAGAAGGGAACCAAGGGAAAATATTTAAATTTCACTAAGAAAAGGAAGTAAAATGGACATCAGTGGTAGAGGGATGGAGGGAACTGGAGGGTGGGGGTCTGGGGGGTGAGAGAGGGATCAAATGTGGGGAGGATTGAGAGAGAGAGAACCAGGAGAGAGAAATGGAATGGGTGTTGAGGGATCTCTGGGAAGAGCTGAAAACACAGGGCCATGGAGACTCCCAGGAATCTATGAGGATGACCATAGATAAGACTCCTAGCAAGAAGGGATATGGTAGAGTCTGAACCAGGCAAGTTTTCCAATGGAGGGATGCGGTCACCAAGCCAGCCAAAAAATCCTTTGACTCACAATATTTCCTGCCTATAAGATATGCGGGGATAAAGAAGGAACAGAAGTTGAATGAATGGCCAACGAATGGCTGGCCTACCTTGAGACTCATGCCATGAGAGAGAGAGAGAGCCAACCTCTAACACTGTTAATGATCCTCTGCTATGCTTGCAGACAGGAGCCTAGCATAGCTGTCGTTTGAGAGGCTCCACCCAGCAGCTGAGGGAAACTGATGCAGAGACCCACAGCCCAACATTAGGCAGAGCTCCAGGAACCTTGGAATAATGGGGGAGGGAAAATTGATGGGGCCAGAGAGGACAAGGACAGCACAGAAAACCTACAGATTGAACTGGTCTGGGCCCATAGAGGCTCAGAGAGACTGAGCCACCAACCAGAGAGCATGCATGGGGACAGACCTAGTCCCCCTACTCCTATGTAACAGAGCGCGAAGGCCCATCTTGATCAGCTGTGCAGTCCCACAAACAATCATGGAGTCTTTTCATTCTGAGTTCCTGAGATGGACTTGGCCCACTTCACAAAGGGCAGATGTGGGGAGGAGACCCAGAGGAAGGTGGTGAGCACAGTGAAGGCATTTGGGGAGCTTCCTGGTTTTAACCTTTAAACATAAACAGGTGGCTATTGGCACAGCTGACAGCAACAACAGATGGCCGCTCACTGAGGTCAGGGCTGAAGAAAACGTCACGGAGGAGCCTCTCTGTTTATGGAACTGTCCTGTGTGAGCCCAGAAGATGATGGAACTGTCCGATCTGCACTCTTGTAGGAAGGAAGCTAAACACCCATTAGACCTGAGACTTCTACACTCAAAAGGTCACACTGCTGCGTGCCAGGAGCTCCTCCACTTTAATTCTCCTCAAGATATAAAAGAACGTCCGTTCAGTGGCAGGAGTAAAATCCTCGTGCCTGTATGATTTCTCGTCCCTGGGTCGCCCTGCGGACTCTCAGATGAGAATGTGTAGACTGGATGGCTCTTAGGTCTCTTATCAACCCCGACTCCTTTAAAATTAACCGTTGTCATGTAACAGTTGGCTCTTGTTTTAAAATTCTATTTTGTGCCCCTTGCTCTTCTCTAGTATTAAAAATAGAAACTCTTTATATAACATTTTTAAAAGACCATAATCTCTACTGCAGTGACTACTCCGTGTGGACCAATGACTCAGACGGTGTTTCAGGAGCAAAGCTCGCAGTTCACATTTGTGGTGGGTTAGGAATCATTGCCAAACTCTTGCCACCCAGTTTCTCTCAGTAATGGCAAAAAGAGATTCACATGAGCTTGTGGGCGCAGTAAGATACAAAAGTTTGGTGTAAGTGTTGAGAGGCAACGACTGGTGACAAGTCAGCCAGAGGTCACCAAGAGAGTCAGAACCTCTTTGCCCTGCCACACAGAATATTGGCACAAACATCAGAGGAAATGGAAGTGTAAATCTGACTGCTGTCCTTCTTCCTAGTCTGGAAGGGAGGAAGGAAGGAAGGAAGTAGGGAGGAAGGAGAGAGGAAGGAAGGAAGGAAGGAAGGGAGGAAGGAAGAAAGAAGGAAGGGAAAATGGAGAGAGAAGAAAGAAGATGGAAGGGAGGGAAGGAGGGAGGAAGGAAGGAAGGAAGGAAGGAAGGAAGGAAGGAAGGAAGGAAGGAAGGTAGGGAGGAAGAAGAAGAGGAAGGAAGGAAGGAAGGGAGGGAGGAAGGAAGAGAGGAAGTTTGGGAAGGAAGGAAGGAAGGATAGAAGGATGGAAGGAGGGAGGAGGAAGGAAGGAAGGAAGCAGTGAGGAAGGAAGGAAGCAGTGAGGAAGGAAGGAAGCAGGGAGGAGGGGAGAAAGAAGAGGGAGGGAGGAAGGGAGGAAGGAAGCAGGGAGGAAGGAAGGAAGCACAGGGAGGGAGGAAGGAAGGAAGGAAGCAGGGGAGGAAGGAAGGAAGCACAGGGGGGGAGGAAGGAAGGAAGGAAGGAGGAAGGAAGGAAGCAGGGAGGAAGGAAGGAAGGACAGGGAGGGGGGAGGGAGGCAGGGGGAGGGAAGGAAGGAAGGAGGAAGGAGGGAGGAAGGAAGGAAGGAGAGGAGAGGGGAGAGAGAGAGGGGAGGAAGGAAGGAAGGAAAGGGGAGGAAGGAAAGAAGGAAGAAAGAAAGGAAGGAGGAAGGGAGGAGGAAAGGAAGGAAGGAAGGAGGAGAAAGGGAGGAAGGGAAGGAAGGAAGGAAGGGAGCAGGGAGAAAGGAAAGAAGGAAGGAAGCAGGAAGGAAGGAAGCACAGAGAGGAAGGAAGGAAGCAGGGAAGAAGGAAGAAAGGAAGAAAGAAAGGAAGGAGGGAGGAAGGAGGAAAGGAAGGAAGGAAGGAGGAGAAAGGGAGGAAGGGAAGGAAGGTGTCTAGATTCTGAGGAAGAAAAAAAAAAGTCATTCAAATATAACCCACATCTCCAGTGTGGGAGGACTAACAGCCCTGGGAGGAGATATAATATGAAGTAAGGTGAAGCTCTGTATGTCCCAACGACCTCGCTAGCACCCTTCCCCTTTCTTCTCCCTCCCCCTGTGTAACTTTCATCTTCTCTCTCACGCCTGTCCTGTGAAATACGCTCAGTGTGCTAGGCAAACACACCAGCCTTTCATTGTAGCCTAATCTGAGTGTTAGGATTACCTTTCATATGGCTTTATCTTAATAACAGATGGGTCTCATCGAGCACAGGTTTGTACCAGCCACAGCATGGCAACACGGCTATCAGCAGCAAGTGTTTGCTGAGTACTGCCACAGAGGCCCCACAGTGACACAGCTCACCCATCCCGTTCTTCAGGAAAGCACCGAATGTAAACTTCCAACTTTACAAACGGGGATGCTGTATTGACCACTGATCATTTAAATTCTTGGGGAACAAGTACTATATCAACAGAAAATCTGAAATTAATGATGACCCTTTATTTATTTGACTGTATTATCAGGCACATGGAAAATTCTGCGAATCCAATGTCTCCAGTCTCTTAAAGGGATGCCGTGCCTCTCAGACACTCACAATTATCCAACGACATAGTCATGAATAATTTATCTCCTCGCCTTCATCTTTAATTCTTTCATACCATGTGTCTGAAGGATGTTTGCAGTTTTAACCCTATTTCCTGTTTTGGGATAGACCGCCTCTGCGTGGCTCACTCTTCAGGGTGATGCTTGGGTTTCTGTTTCCTAGATTCGGCCAAAGAACCAAAGAACCCAAGAGTTGGCACATGCACGGGCTCACAACTGAATAGGCAAATTGTTGACAAACCAAACGGCAGGTTAACGTGTGTCAAGGGCAAGGAAGAACCAGTCACTTGTAGGAAGGATGGCAGTAGAACTTACAGAAACATGAGGAGTTAGCGAAGCCAGTCGCCCTCTCCACTAAACTCTCCACCTTAAACACTAGAGCAGACACGGTTCCCAATCAGTCAGATGTACAGAATGGTCTCACTTACTTAGAGGCAACCCGGAAGTATTTCTGGATGAAATAAAAGGCGACGCCCAGGGGCGCAAGGGCGATGAGAAACACGGGTGTAGCATAGGAGATCATCCCAATAGCCGACAGGCAGAGCAGGGTAGAGCGGGTCAGCGACTCCAAGGTCGGAGGGATGTGCTGTGGGGACAGAGTACGAAGGGCAATGCATGTAGCCCCTGTGCACTGTCCACGGCAGTGTAACAGTAACACTCACTTTTGTGTTAATGCTAAGAAATGGGAGCCATCGACAAAGCAAGCTATAGGGCGGTTCACAGTAAACAACGTCACATGCAACCACAGCTCAGTATGGACACATCCTCAACATGGTCCCCACCTGCTTGCCTCGGATACTTTAGATAAGTGCTTATTCTAGAGTATGGTCATTCCTGAGTTTGTTTTGCTTTCCTATGATCGAATAGAGTTATTTCCACATTAGTGTTTTCAGACATTCCTTTTTAAAAGGATATGAACCGTTTAAAACTCATCTATCCTTCCACTGTAAAATGTGTAGACCATTTTTTTTTCAGTAGTTGTTTGTGTCTTTTGAGTATCTTTGATTGGATCATCTGCCTTTTCCTTATTGAATATCAGATGCTCTTTATATATTATAGTGTTTACCTTCTTTCTTTCACAATTTAAATTCACCTTCGGCGCTTCCAGCTCAATCAAACTTTAAATGTTTTGTATAATTAATTCTGCTTGTCTTTTTCTAAATTTTCCTAAGGTCTGTCTTACTTCAAAAGACCCTTTGCAGTTCATGGTTTCAAAGCTACCTAGCCTTCTTTTATTTCACCATGTCATGGCTTTTTATAGACATCTTTATTTGATGGGCATTTGTTTCATGTTTTATGAATAATTGTCTCAATATCTTTTATTTTAAAATCAATGACTCCCACAGATTTAAGAGCAGCTGAAGAGCAATTGAAGAAGATGCCTAATATCAACCTCTGGCTAACACACACACACACACACACACACACACACACACACACACACACACACACGAGAGTGTGCATGGGCACTTGTATGTACAAGTGTATACACTCACACAAGCACATACATACAACCCACACAAACACACAGATAGAAATGCTATCCTAGAAATCATTTTTTACTATGATATGAAGTCAAATGGGCCCCGATTTAAATTTTAGCAATTCGCTGGCATTAAGAGTCATCTGTCTGTGTTTGAAATGCTGTCAGTTTACACTGAGGAATTTCTATTAGAACTTAGAAGTGACTCAGATCCTCACCTGGTCGATGATGTTGGTATCAGCAGAAAACCGATTGAGGATCAGTCCCAGGGGCGTGGTATCAAAGAACCTAAGCAGGGAACAGACCGAAGAGTACGCTGGTGTGGACCACCTGGGACACACTGAGGGACAGCTAGCGTCTTCAAGATGAGGCCTCCACATTCATTGGATCAAATACTTTCCTTTAAACTTTCACATTTTATTTCAATCCTAAAATGCATACTTTTATTACTACATGCATAAGGGCAAGGAATAACTTGTTTTTCCCTACCTTATTGGGCCCAGAATTATCTTATTGAGGAGATTGTGGTGGAGGTTCTTGGCGGCGGTGAGGCCCATCCATTCTACAGTGAGGGAGGTGACGAGGCAAAGGAAAATGCCCGCTCCACAGAGGATGCTGAACCCAGCCACATAGAAGGTCTAGGAAGAACCAGCACAGGAAGTCGACATGAGACAATCACCTGGGCTTCTCCTAACTAGGAAGTGAAGCACTCAAGTCAGACAGACTGTTGGCATCCTTGTCTGGCTTGCACTTAGAAAGCTAAGGCATGGTGGGTCTCCAGGGCAGGACCCCCCATCGGGTCAGACTTGCAGGCCCAGCCACCCACACTTGTTATTTTTACACTCGAAGCTTGGCCTCAGAACTGCAGCATGTGTTTATCTTCCCGGCTGGGGACAGACTCTTGGTTTTCTACCTGGTCAAGCTCATGATTCCCGTCCTTCTTTTTACAGAATGACACCTCGGTGTAGGGCTCCGGAATCAAAGCGATCAGAATAGCAACCATTTCCTCCATAGGCGCTTAACCACATTACATAATAATTACATGTGCTGCCTGCGAGAGGGAGGCTCTGAACTCCTTAAGTATGAATCTGAGCACAATGTCTGAAGGCTTCTTATGACAAGAATTGTAAAATCAGGGCTGAGAATGGCTCAGCAACTCAGAGTGCTTGCTGATCTTCCAGGGGAAGGCATTTCGTCCCCAGAGCCCACACCGGGTGGTTTGTAACTGCCTGTTCTGGCCCCCATGGCCACTGCGCTCGCATGCACCTGCCTACTTCACAGACACATAACGTGTGTTATTTAAATATGTAACAGATAAAGACAATGTGATCGAATATAAAATGATAAAAACAATAAAGAGCATCACCCTTTACACTGCTGGCTGTTGACCCAGTCTTAGGCCTTTCCTGCTTCCTAACACACCGAGCCTGCACCAGGGTCCTCTGGCATTCTATCTGCAAGCTGGGGTCAGCAGAGGCCTCCCTGCCCACCATCTCCACATGCTGTGTACCTGGTCAGCTTTCCCGGGGTCGTTTATACTGTACTCGGAGGTCCACGTAGCTAGCCAGTAGTCTATGGCCACGATCACCGAGTGCTTCAAAAGCTTAGAGAAGATCATGAGGAAGAGCAGGAAAAACCCTCCTGAGGTGAGGTACCACCAACAGGTCTTCCAGGGCATCTTCGTCCTGAGCCTCATTACAGTTGACATGTTGTCGTCCTCGTCTTCCTCCTCCTCCTCCTCTGCATTGTCACACATACACACACAACACACCATGTGAGCTTCAGATGAGTGCCAGAAATAATCTTTATTTGTAAGGGGAGTACAGGTGACCTCGTTTAACTTCAGAGAAGCAAAGGTGTTAGCCTTGTGCATCTTAAACAACCTAGGCAGGGCCACACTTCAGTTATTTAAAAATGGGTTCAAGACGGTCAGAGGTGGTGACATCCTCCTGTAATGCCAGCACTCGGAAGGCAGATGTGGATAATCAGGAAGTCAAGGCCAGCCTCAGCTATAGGCTACATGGGGAGTTCAAGTCTAGCCTAGGCTACATGAGATCCTGTCCAAAGAATGGGAAGGGAAGGGAAGGGAAGGAAGGGAAGGGAGGGGAGGGGAGGGGAGGGGAGGGGAGGGGAGGGGGAGGGAGGAGGGAGGGAAGCGGAAGGGGAAGGGAAGAAGAAAGGAAGGAAAGGAAGGGAAGAGGGAGGGGAAGGGAAGAGGGAGGGAGGAAGGGAAGGGGAAGGAAGGAAGGGAGGGGAAGGAAGGGGAGGGGATGGGAGGGAGGGAAGGGAAGGGAAGGGAAGGGAGGGGAGGGGAAGGGAAGGGGAGGGGATGGGAGGGAGGGGATGGGAGGAAAGGGAAGGGGAAGGGAAGGGAAGGGGGAAGGGAAGGGAGGGGAGGGGAAGGGAGGGGAAGGGAAGAAGGAGAGAGGAATGGAGGGTGAGAAGAAGTAAGGGAGAAAAGGAAGGTAAAGGTGAATGAACAAACAAATATAAAAATCCACATGTAGACCAGACTGCTGATTTCCAAACTGAACACACAGCCCAGACACTTGAGTTAGTGATGAGATTGTGTTGCCAATAAAAACATGCTCCTTCCTGGCTTGCAAACATTTTTTTTTCTTTAAATCTATGGCTTTCTACATTTGGGGATCTGCACCAGGAGAAAAGCAGCTGTGGAATTCGTGTCTACTCTAGAAGCACCCATCCGTCACTTTCCTCTTCTGCTTTAGATATAGTCATGAAGGAGGGTTGTCAAGACAGAAGGTTCCAGAGGGCCATGCTGGAGGACGCAATGGGCAGGATGCCCCTTAGAAACTCCGAGACCAACTGTCCCGGGCCTATTTCCACAGCTATGACAGGAAGGCTTTTGATTTTCTTTTTGGCGTAATGTGGTTATTTGCATGGTCCAGTGATGGTGGGATGTCCTCTCTGCTCCTTCTCCAGAGGCAGTACTACACAGGAACAGTGTGTTCTCCACCACTGCAACAGCTACAGGTACAAGCCTGTAGTCAGAGGAATGAACGCTGTGTCTTTTGTCTACAGATCATCAGACCAAAGGGACCCAGGGTCGATGTCACCAGCATCTCAGTTTCAGCTGGATCCTGTGACTGAGTCTCGGAGAAGCTTCTCTTTGGTTAGGAAAGCTTTGGTTAGATGGGCTATGTTCTCTGTCTCTTAAGTATGGGAACAGAAATGTGCACAATGAAAGGGGTAGATCCTTAAAGACAAGCTGTCTTCCCAGGGTGCACCCTCCACTTCTATACCAGATGAAAGCCCAGTTACTCACAGCGTCCAGCCAAAGGCAATGTGTGTTTACTTTCTCGGTACCTAATCTGTCCATGCAATGACCTGGTCAACGGTCAGTAGAAATAATGCATGCTGATTTAAGGCCCTCGAGCGAAAGGGAACATTCTCTTTCTCCAATCTGCCCTACCTGGTGGCTTCGGAATGCTAGGACCTGGGACAGCAACCATCCTAGATGGTAGTGCATCCACAACTAAGTCACATTAATTCCTAACCATCCCCCACCCCGTAAGGTTAATACTGTTGATTCACACCTAAGAAGGATTTTAACCCAACAAGCCCGGGGCAGAATCAGTTTCTGTGGTGATCAATTTTCTACTGCAATGAGTGAGTCTTAAGATAGTTGAGTATGGGGGTTGGGGATTTAGCTCAGTGGTAGAGTGCTTGCCTAGCAATTGCAAGGCCCTGGGTTCGGTCCCCAGATCCGAAAAAAAGAAAAAAGAAAAAAAAAAGATAGTTGAATATGACTCTACACTATTAAAAAAAGAAAAGAAATAATTAAATAATCGGTTTATAATGCCAGAAGCCTGTGTGTGCTTCCAGAATTCAAATGAAAGAATTCACCCGCCATACATTGCTGTTCTCAGTTATTATTTCTTCTTCATGAACTGAGACTTCGGAAACATGCAGGCGGCACAGTTTGGTGCTTTCTACCTCCACGTTCCGAGGTTCCCTGCTTCTTGCTTGGCCAGTAGAAAGGAGGAAACAGCAGATAAAAACTACATAGGAAATGAAGCAAAAGGAAAGTATTCACTGTGTCCTTAAACGATCTATTTTAAAACCCTCTTGGTGTCCCATGTCAAGACGATGTAATGATTTTAACCAAACTTCCAGTTAATCTTTTTACTTCTCCCTCAGAACACAGTGTTAGATGTGGAAAACTTGGCTTTTCATACTTTTTGGCGAGTGTTGACTTCTCAGTGAGAACATAAAATGTATGTCCTTTTGGGTCTGGGTTACCTCACTCACGATGATATTTTCTAGTTCCGTCCATATGCCTGCAAAATCCATGATGTTCATGTTTTTCAAAGCTGAATTGTGTAAATGAACCACATTTTCTGTTTCCATTCTTCAGTTAAGAGACATCTGGGTTGTGTTCAGCTTCCGGCTACTACAAATAAGGCTGCTATGAACATAGTGGAGCATGTGTCTTTGTGGTATGGTGGGAGATCTTTTCGGTATATGCCCAGCAGTGGTATAGCTGGGTCTTCAGGTAGATCTATTTCCACTTTTCTGAGGAACCTCCAGATTGATTTCCAGAGTGGTTGCACCAGTTTGCAGCCCCACTAGCAATGGAGCAGTGTTTTTCCTTCTCTACGATCTCGCCAGCATGTGCTGTCACCTGAGTTTTTGATCTTAGCCGTTCTGATTGGTGTAAGGTGGAATCTCAGAGCTGTTTTGATTTGCATGGCTAAAGATGACTAAAGTTGTTGGCCATTTTTTAAACTCTTCTTGGTCATTTGAGATTCCTCAGTTGAGAATTCTCTCTTCAACTCTGTATCCCAATTTTTCAATTGGGTTATTTGTGTTTTTTGAAGTCTAACTTCTTGAGTTTTTTTAAACATATTTTGGATATTATCCCTCTGTCGGATTTAAGGGTAGTGAAGATCTTTTCAAAGTCTGTAGGTTGCCGATTTGCCCTATTGACAGCGTTCTTTGCCTTACAGAGGCTCTTCAGTTTCATGAAGTCCCATTTATCAACTCTTGATTTAGAGCCTGAGCCATTAGTGTTCTGTTCAGGAAATTTTCTCCTGTGCCAATGTGTTCAAAGCTATTTTCTACTTTAGTTTCTGTTAGATTCAGTGTATCCAGTTTTATGTTGAGGTCCTTGATCCACTTAGACTTGAGCTTTGTGCTGGGTGATAAATATGGATACATTTGCATTCTTCTACACGCAGACTGACAGAACAGCACCATTTGTTGAAGATGCTTTCTTTTTTTCACGGTATGGTTTTGGCTTCTTTGTCAAAGATCAAGTGTCTGTAGGTGTATGGGTTTACTTCTGAGCCTTCAATTTTATTCCATTGTTTGCGCCAATACCATGCAGCTTGTAGTCACTATTGCTCTGTAGTATAGTTTGAAGTCAGTGATAGTGATTCCTCCCGAAGTTCTTTTATTGTTAAAAATTGTTTTGGTTATCATGTGTTTTTTGTTTTTCTATTTGAACTTGAGAATTGCTCTTTCAATGTCTGTGAAAACTGAGTTGGAATTTTGATGCCTATTGCTTTAAATGTATATATTGATTTTTGATAAGATGGCCATTTTTCACTACATAACCCTACTATGAGCATGGATGCTCTTGCCATATTCTGAGGTTTTCTTTGATCTCTTTCTTCAGAGACTTGAAGTTCTTGTCATACAGATCTTTTACTTGCTTGGTTAGAGTTACAGCAAGATATTTTATGTTATTTGTGGCTATCGCGAAGGGTGTGGTTTCTCTAATTTCTTTCTCAGACCTTTTATCATTTGTATAAAGGAGGGCTACTGATTTCTTTGGGTTAACTTTATATCCAGCCACTTCGCTGAAGTTGTTTATCAGCTGTAGGAGTTCTCTGGTGGGATTTGGGGGATCACCTATACGTACTATCATATCATCTACAAATAGTGATACCTCTACTTCTATACCATTTTCATTCTTCATCACTGTGTTGCTATGGGAACCACACACAGACCTGACGAGTCAAGTGTAGGCAGAGTCTTCCAAGTGTTCTCATTGTTCACTGATTATTCGTGTTTAAAGAATCGATACTTTAGTAGTAACCTGACCCAGTCATTATATTAGACTTTTCCAATTATTCTGTTTCCAGACCCCTGCTTTCCATCCTCTGTGACACATGCTGTGAAGACACAGACACCCACTGAGTGTCCCTCACAGAGGCAGCTGTTGGGGAATGGAAGCCTTACCTCGACTCTCTCACATTCAATATTATCATTTACTTTGGTTCTGTGTTTTGGGCAAATAGCTAGTTATACCTGTGTGACACACACGTACGTTTCTGGGACAAACTCCCCGTAATATACTAGTCTATATGAATGTTTCAGATTTAAAATATATATATATATATATATATATATATATGTATACTAGCCTTCATCTTCATCCTCCATCTGTGCTTTGGCCTCCCTTGAGTACATAGCTCTTCGGAGAGTCTTCCTCTCCAGCGTTGTTTGGTCGGCTTCCATGTCCTGTGGAGAATAACAGGCTCTTATTGAAGGAGCTTCTGTCTGAAGACGGGTGTAACTTACCCCTGAATGGCACACTGAGTGGTTTATCCCAGTGCCAAGCTCTCTGTTCACTCTGAACACACAGGGCTCCTGTCACAGGAGCCGATAGGGAGATAATGCTGGACATTTGTGGGCCAGGTTTCAGAATTTAGACGCTCAGGGCGTTACAACATCAGGAACCTAAACCTTGAAACGGAGCTCCACCACTGAGACATGGCTTGTCTTTACGCCAGTTTCAAACAATTGCTTTAACCTAAGGGTTCGTTTATGTTAAATACCTTCTTTTAAAAATTATTCAAGCTAGGCATGACGACAAACGCCTGTCATCTCAGCCCTTGAAAGGCTTAGGCAAGGGAATAACTGGAAATTCCAAGCTGAATGGAACTACCTATGGATCTCCCAGTTCAAGAAACAGACAAACAAACAAAAAAAAAAATGCATGTAGTTCTGGGCTAGCTAAACGCTATCATTGATACTGTGACCTTAGATGGGTAAGCTGGATGGATTCTTTGAGCATATCACTGAGGGAGCTGTACTTTAGTGGCATCAGGAGGAACCAGGCCATTCCAAAGAAAGTAGGCAGTGGGGGTTCTCTCCATGCCTAGGACACTCATAGCACACTGTAGGAAAGAGATATACAAGGAAAAGAAGGAAAACAACAAAGTCAGATTGCCATGTGATCAGGGTTTCGTGGGCCTGTCATCTGCCCCAGGAAGGAGGAAGGCTTTCATTTCCTTCGTGTCCCAGCCTCAGAACTGGGGCAGCAGCATCAGCACCATGGCATGGTGCTGGGGACAGTCACCTGCCATGAAACCAACCCCAAATACCTAGGCCAGAATTATTGTGAGCGACACTGGCCATGAGTGGGCCCTAGTGTGGCCCAAAACAAACATAGTTACATCATGAAGCCAATGAACTTTTGGCGATCAGTCCCCAAGTATTGCTTTTTTTATTTTTCCTCATATAATATGTGTTTTGGAAGGCTCGCCATTCTAGAAAGTTTCACTGTTTCTGAACTCATCATTAAGGAAGTGACAGAAGTCCCCAGTATTTCGGGATTAGTGTACAAAGACACTAGGCACAGAGTTTCCTAATAATGTGAAGATCAACGTGTGGGTGGACTAGATCGAGATCAGACCACAGGGAATCTCTCTCCTCTGTGAATGGTAGAATGCCATGGGACAAACACAGAGAAAAGCGGACTTAGTTCCATTCCGGCTCCTACAACAGTACATGTGAGCCCAACACTTACTTTGCTTTTTTTAAAAAAATATTCCCCTCCTCCCATACCCACACACGAACTTAAAGCAAACGTTCTTGAAAGTGTTCACAAAAGAGCTTATTACTGGCTGAGTATTTGGAATTGTGTTAGCATTGGGGTTACATAAATAGAAATTCAGCTTCATTTACTGTGACGATTTACCAGGCCTCCCGCAGTGAGAGAAGGGGAGTATCAAATGATATTCATGTATCCAGAGAATCACATAATAACATGGTGCAGAGAAGAGCGGGTGCTGCCCCAGCCAGAGTTTTCAGTCTGATTAGAATCAGCCAGACATGCCATCTCTTCCTCCACTGCGGCCTCCATTGTCAGCGTTTGGCAGAGTCCTTCGTTCATTGCTCTTAATCCGCACCACTGACAGCTCCTTCTGAGGCCCGGTGCCAGGCTTTGATTGACATGCTGTCCTGCATCCCTTCTGCACCCTTCGTTTGCTCTGTGTACATGGGCTAGGCTTTCTCAGCCTGGGTGTGTGGGCTCACACACGCAGCAGCCAGAGTAGCATCTGTATCTTTTACACACAGCATTCATGAGCTACCCCTTTACCTCAGCTGTGATTAACACAAACATCTCCCAGTGTGGCCAAACGTCTCCCAAGAAGCAGAATTGGCCTGGGGGTGGGGTGGGGCAGCTAACACTGCCTCCTGTGTGTGGCTATGGGAGGAGGGCAATTTTTAAAAAAAAAGCAAAGTGTTGGGCTCACATGTACTATTGTAGGAGCCGGAAGGGAACTAAGTCCACTTCTCTCGTTGGGTTTGTCCCATTGTGTTCTACCATTCACAAAGGAGAGAGATTCCCTCACTCAAAGTGGAAGCTGTTACTGTAGAACCACGTTAGTCCATGTGTGCAGGTGTGTGTGTAGGTGTGTATGCATTCAAGTGTGTATTCACAGATATGCATGTATACAAGTTAGTGTGTGTGTGCAGGTGTTTCTACGCAGGTGTGTAAATGTGTGTATCTAAGCATGCATGTGAGTGCAGGTGTGTATGTATACAGGTGTGTGTGTGTGTGTAGATGTATATGTGTGCAGGTGTCTGTGTGAACAGATGTGTATGTGTGCAGGTGCATATGCATTTATGTTTGCAGGTGTGTATATATGCAGGTGTTTGAGTGTGTGTGCAGATGTATATGTATGCAGATGTGTGTGTGTAGATATATATGTATGCAAGTGTCTGTGTGTGTGTGTGTGTGTGTGTGTGCAGGGGTGTGTAGGTTCAATGTATGCACGTATTTACGTATGTGTACATGTGCATATGTATGCAAGTGTGTGTGAACAGATGTATATGTATGCAGATGTGTGTGCAGGTGTGTGTATATTTGTGCATGCAGGTGTGTATTATGTGGGTGTGTATGCACAGACGTTTATGTATGCAGGTGTGTGTGCATCTGTGTGCAGGTATGTATGTATGCTATGTGTGTGTGTGTGTGTGTGTGTGTGTGTGTGTGTGTGTATGAACATTTCCATGCATTCATGTGCAGGCCAGAGGTCATAACATGTTTTCCTCTATCCCTCTCCCCTTTATTTTTTGAGGCAGGGCCTTTCACTGAGCTTGGAGCTCACCAGTTTGGGTAGACTGGCTGGGCAGTAAGCCCTAAGGTTCCTCCTGTCTCAATCCCAGCTCTGGGATTAGTGAGGCACACTGCCATTCCTGGCTTTTAGGAGAGTACTGGGAGTCTAGCTGAGGTTCTAATACTTGAAAAGCAAGCTCTCGACCTCCTACACAGCCCTGTGGGCACCTTGTCGTTTCTGAGGTGGCAGAAATCTCTCCAGCTTCAGATGGGCATTCCAGGCAGGTGCTAGATTCAGCCTGGCATCTCTTGGCCTCCATGCTGCTTCCTAGCTGGCTTCACCATGGCCCTGCACTGGCTGGCTCACATGTCCGTGCTCAATGGAAACACTGTATCTGTCTTTGATTAGGAAGCCAGCCTTATCTGAAGCGATTACTTCATCTCTAAATGCAACTGAATAGCCTTTCTTTCTGGCTTGTGTTTTCTCTCTTTCTTTTGTTTCCAGATCCTTCTTTCCAAAATAAACAATAAAATTATCCTGCTCCTGAAACTAACATCTTATTATTTTACCCCATGCACTTAGGTCGCTAAAAACAATGTTACTTGGAACCACCTCCAAGATGCTTCTCGGCAGCTCTCTCCGCTGTTTCCCTGGCATGGCATTGCACATTGTAATAGCATCTTCACTGGGGGATTCTGTGATCTTTCTCATTCCCTGCATAGATTTTCACATTTGTTTTTCTTCATGGGGGGTTTGCTTTTGAGATCTTCAGAAAGTCACAGGACAAAAAACACAGCATTGATACCTGTGTGGCTTTTCGATCTTTTTTCTATGAAATTGTATAATGTATTTTTATTTCTTAAAATAGAACAAGTTAATTTTCTGATTTCTAAAATGCTGGCTGATATAACTGCTTCACTTTTTTAACGTTCATTCTTGGCCACTGCACTAAAACCTGGATACCTCCCAGCCCAAACCCCATAGCAAAAGTTCTCAAAGATTGGAAAACTCAGTTTCCTATTTCTTTTCCCAATCCTGAATTGAACTGAAAGGTTTCCAACTCTGTTATTGCTCCCCCTAATATGGCTGTAGTGTGGTCAGCTACACTGAATGTGGACCTGGGTTTCATTTCAATGCTATCAGCACCATTCATATATGCTGTGCAGCTCGGGAAAATTATTTGACGTCTCTGAACCCCAATTTTCTTATCAGTAAAAGTGAGGAAACATTCTCCATGCTGTCTCATCAGGACCATTCCTGAGAACTCAGCAAGGGTAAGAACAGCTTTGTGGGGTCTAAAAAGGATAAAAAGAATTGTTTTCTTTTTTCTTTCTGCTAACCTTCAGTCACTCCCCCACGCTATTCCAGACACAACTGCTGACTTCAGCCAGAGTTCTCAAAGCCATCTTGGCTTTTGTGTTCACGGCGACTGCCTGATTGTAGGCAACGCGTGAAAACGATCTTATCACGTGTGAGAAAGGAAGAGACATAAATCCGGAAAGCAGTGCACACTAAGGAAGTCTCGAGGCTCGATAACTATTCATTCTACTTGTAAATACAAATGTAGTTCCAGATGGTTCAGAGCCAAAACAGACAGAGGACTTCATCCAACGGACAGCACGGAACAGCCCAGGCTGGGGCCTGGGTAGACGGCTTTAAGGAGAAGACCACTTGCTGCTCAAACGTGAGGGCCTGAGTCTCAGACTCAGCACCCACATAGAAATCCAGGAGTGCACATTCACAACCGGGACCCCAGAACTGTGGGGAAGACAAGGAAGAAAGATGATGTGCGGTCAACAGCCTGGATCCAGGCTGAGTGAGAGACCCTCTCTCCAGCGACTAAAGTAGAGAGTGACAGAAGTCACATAGTACACTCCTCCAGTCTCTACACATGTCCACGGGTATGCACTCCAAGTGCGCGCGCGCGCGCACACACACACACACACACACACACACACACACACACACTGTGATGTTTGTATATGCTCAGGCCAGGGGGTGGCACTATTCAGTGTGGCCCTGTTGAAGGAGGTGTGTCACTGTGGATGTGGGCTTTAAAACCCTTATCCTAGCTGCCTAGAATCAAGTCTTCCACTAGTAGCCCTTAGATAAAAATGTAGAACTCTCAGCTCTGCCTGCCTGGAGGCTGCCATGCTCCCACTTTGATGATAATGGACTGAACCTCTGAACCTGTAAGCCAGCCTCAGTCAAATGTGGTCCTTTATAAGACTTGCCTTGGTCATGGTGTCTGCTCATAGCACTAAAACCCTAAGACTCATACACACCAGACACACAATAAGTAAACAAACTAACAAAGAAAGAAAGGAATAAGATGTTGGAGGTTCAAAATGGCCCGCTCAATAACCGTATGCAAAGATGCAATTACCTCAGGCTTCCATTGAGGCTGTAATAGGGCATCGTGTCTGTTATGAGGCATAGCTCTTCCTTAAAGGCATCCCTAGTAATCACACAGAACACTCTGACGCTTACCTTTTCTAATTCCTGATCTTGCCGATTCATGAGGGTTTTCCAGTGTTCATAGAGCTCCACGTCTTTGGTCTGGATGTCTTTCAAAGTCCCTTCCCTTAAGACACTCCCATCCTTCATGGCTATGATCTGAGGAAAGAACACGGGAGCAGAGACATAGCAAAACCTGGAAGTGGCCAAATGATTAACCTTTACCCCGGGAAGTGTTTGATATTTCTTGTCTGTAAGGTACGGCTGAGAAACAGACACAGGAAGCCTCACCCAGTCCGCGTGCGTCAGGTACTGTAGTTTGTGAGTCACAAGGACGACCGTCCTCTTGTCATCCTGGAGAAACTTCAGGATCCCTTCCTGCATCAAGTGGTCGCTCAGGTGGATGTCCAGGGCGGAGAATGGATCGTCCTGCAGCGGAGAGGGAAGGTGCGAGGGAGATGAGGGAGAACCAACTGGAAAATGGGGGAAAGGAGCACCACCGAGCTCTTGTGAAGAACTGAGGGTGTCCGAACATGTCTGCGCTGCTGTGTTGATTTCTGTGTTGTTCTCCTGCTTGTTTAATATGCAAACCTGTGTCTACTTATGGGCCCAAGGAAGAAGTGGCGGGATTCTCATTCCATTGGTTCTACACACTGCGGCCCACACTCACACAAGCAGAAACGGTAACTCTGAGAGAACTTAGCACCGTCTTATTCTCTACACAGATGAGATGGATTAGGCAGACAGTGAAGTAAAGCATTTATGTTCAGAAGCTGGAGTCCGTTTATGTGCACGGCCATCACAGAGAATAATATAATTAGCTCGATATTTATCCAGCATTCAGTTACTCTCTGCTCAATAAACAGAAACAGTAGTAATGGCTTCATTAAAGTATTTAAGAGCAAACTTATGAAAAATAAATATTAGTGAATTAACTAAACAGTTATTTTGTTTAGATATCATAGTTACAGATAAGTGGGTAAATTAATGAACGTTCTTAGACGCCTTTTATATAAATGCACTTAGCAGAAGAGATAAGAAAGCAGCAGCCCAGCAGCAAACCACCGAACTGAGAACGGGACCTTTGGGGGGAATTAGAGGAAGGATTGAAGGAGGCAAAGGAGTCTGCAAACCCGTAAGAACAACAGTGCCAACCAACCAGAGCTTCCAGGGGCTAAACCACTACCCAAAGACTACACATGGACTGACCCTGGGCTCCAACTGCATATGTAGCACTGAATAGCCTTGTTGGGGCACCAGTGGAAGGGGAAGCCCTTGGTCCTGCCAAGATTGGACCCCCAGGGCAGGGGAATATGGGGGGGCAATAAGGGGGATGTATAGGGGAAATACCCATATGGGGGAGGGGGAGGGGAGGGAATGTGGGCTTATGGACAGGAAACCAGGAAGGGGAATAACATTTGGAATGTAAATTAAGAAATATATCTAATAAAAAATTTTAAAAAAATACATGGACATTCTAGATAACGGAATACTTAACAATTGTCATTATGTGTGTATATGCGTGTATACAAATACCTAACAAATATAGATATAAATGCATGTTTATTTCTGAGTTTATGAATGCAGCTTAGATAGTAGCGAAACAAAATTGATCACTAGAAGAATTTTACCCCCAAATTTTATAATTTTTTTTTTTTTTTTTTTTTTTGGTTTTTTTTGGGAGCTGGGGACCGAACCCAGGGCCTTGCGCCCTAGGTAAGCGCTCTACCACTGAGCTAAATCCCCAGCCCCCTATAATTTCTAATGTTTCAAAAATATTTCTGAACCTTTGGGTCATTTTTATGGATGCCAGCTATTTCTAAGACATTCTATGAACTAGAACATCCAAGAGATTAAGCTGTCTCTCCACCACTCAATAACTTGCTTTTAGAAATTGTCACGGATGGATGTGGAGAGATGGCTCGGGGGTGAAGAGCCCTGGCTGCTCTTCCAGAGGACAGATTACTTTAAAGTGAAAGTGTGTGTGAGCAGTATAAATCATTCCAGGGCACACTGTCCCCTTGCTGGCAGTGAAAGAAGCATTTACACAAATGCAGCAGGAGTCTAATTAACCAGCCACTGGCTTTGAGAATCCAGATAACTATTATAGGGGGCGAATGGGTTGCTTTTGACACAAGTTCTGCTTCTGGGTCCTGTAAAACCTGAGGCATTTTGTTGTTGTTGTTGTTGTTTATTTGTTTGTTGTACAGACCAAGCATCCCTAGTCATTTGTACAGGAAATTTTCATATGGAAAAAGATACAAGTCAGAAGTGAGTTTTTATAATAACTCAGGTCAATTTTCCACACAGTTCTGAACTGTAGTGCCGTAAGAGAGCTGAGATGCATTTGTAACCACCTCTCTCTCTTCTGGGCAATGTCTGGACTGTCACTTCATTTGTAAAGTGAGGGGGATGCTAAAGAGAGCGGCCAGACTGATGCGAAGATCCAACAAAACAATGTAGTGTTTCGTTTGATCACATCACAGTGCTGTTTTACCGTTACTGTCTGAGTACAGCAGTAGTAGCTGTCACTGTGTGTCCCTCTCTAAGGTGCTGCAGTGACACTGTCATGTCTCCCAGCACTCACAGGAGATCACGATGGTTCAGAGTTCCATCTCTTGTCAGCCAGGAGTTCAGGCGAGTCATCCCAGCTACTCAACAAGAACTCCAAGGCTTGTTTGGCCCACAGTATAAGTACAAAGCCAACTTGAGTAACTTAGCAATAGTTTGATCAAAATAAAAAGAAAGTTGAGCCTATAGCTCAGCGGGAGAGCACTTGCCCATCATACACAAAGCCGTGGGTTCAGTCCCAGGACTAGGAAACACACAAACTATGAAATCAAGCCCCCTGGATCTATATTCCTGCTTCAGTAATTTTTATAGGACCTTGGATAAAGGAATGGTGTTCACATCAATAAAAGCCACCAATAGCAGTCATGAAAAATTAAGTATTCAGAGCATGGATTAAATGAACTAGCATGTGTACCATTCATAAAATAAGGGTGTGAAAAGATAAACTCTATGTTAACAGAACAAGGAGATGCTGATGGGACTGAAAGGAATTGTCAGCCTCTATGAGCATATTTACAAATAAAGATTAACAATGTCACAGGAGGACACGTTTACGTTCTCTGCTGGATTCTAAATTTCCCATTCTTTATAAATGCTGCTATTTTGGCTCCTACCTCCTGTAGAAACTCAAGCAGATAAAAATCACAACCAAGGCAAATCCACAAATTTTGTGACTACATGAAAACCATAAGAAGCGTCTTCAAGACACAGGTTCTATTCAAGTTGAGCAAAAATTGCTACCATTTTAGGAATCATTGAGGTTAACTCTGATCTACAGCCTGAGCACATGCCATGGAAGGGAATATCTATTTAGATGGCCTTGTGACCACCAACAATCCTACTCTCCAACCCTTATCACTTTGCCATGAACTACACAGAAGAAAATCCTTCCCAATTTCCCATCGCCATCCACACTCCTTCCATGATTCTCCTGGTCAGGAAACCCAGGTAAACCATTACCTTCAGGGGTTGGCACATTGTTTCAGAAGCTAAAGGCGATCACCCCCAAGCTTGACAGCCCGAGTTGGATTCTTGGGTCCCAGATGTTGAAAGGAGAGAACCAACATGGTGATTTGTCCTCTGACCCCCACAATGCACCATGGCAGGCAAACACTGCCTCGCCTTCCGACACAAAATGAATAAATAAATACAACCAAATTTAAGCAGATACTGCTTAGAGCACCTCAGTGCTTTATATTGTAATTTCCTGAACACCAGCCTGGATTGACCGACTCTCGGTCTGTGAGCATGCGCTCGACCAACTCTCGGTCCGTGAGCATGCGCTTGACCAACTCAGGGTCTGTGAGCATGCGGTCGACCAACTCTCGGTCCGTGAGCATGCGCTCGACCAACTCTCAGTCTGTGAGCATGTGCTCACTCTGTGCTCCGTAATTCCACAAATTAAGACAGCTTCCCCTCAGTTATCCAACCTGGCATTATAAAGACCCATTTGTCCAGAGAGGGGAAAACACAAGTTATAAATAAAATTAAAGTTCTTATTCTTACCAAGAAGACAATATTGGTGTTCTGGTAGAGTGCCCGTGCCACGCAGATTCTCTGCCTCTGACCCCCACTCAGGTTGATACCCTGGAAAGGAAACAGTTAGAAACCCCCGTTTTCATCACTAAGAAGGGACCTGGTGGTAAAGATCACCTCGAAAGTGCAGGCATCTCCGAGCTTTGTTGGCAACACTAGGGATTCTCTGTAATGCCACTGCTGGGTGTATCAATAATTCTCGCCCCTTCCCATGACTCTTCCTTTCACGCTAATGGAGACCTTGGCCGTACAAGAGTACCAATAACCAAGACCCTTGGTGACCGCCAAAGACAAGCAATTTCAATTTTCTTTTCTTTCATTTTTTACCTTTTACATATTTTGGCATATATCTCTTTTCATAGACTTTAATTTTATTTTTAATTATGTGTGTATGTGTGTTCCTGTGTGTGCACATGTTCACATGAGTATCAGATGCCTGTGGTCAGAAGAGGGAGTCACATCCCTTGGAGTTGGGAGCTACAGGAGGGTATGAGCTCCACTGGACCAGTGGTCAGACTGAACTTGGCTCTTCTGTAAGAGCAGCAAATGTTTTTTATCGGCTGAGCCATCTCTCTAGCTCTCAACACATACCTCTGTAATTTGATGTTATAAGTTATGCCAATAACATGTTGATTAATAATAAATTAATTGTTATATCATAATTATATAATCCTTAATTAATAATTAACATTAACTTAGCACCTAGTATGTACCAAGCTCGTGTATGCAGTGGCTTTATGGCTTTCTGGGCTTTACTCCTCAAAGCAGGCTCATTAGATCAGGATTGCTCTCATGTCTCATTAGATCAGGATTGCCCTTATGGCTCATTAGATTAGGATTGCTCTCATGGCTCATTAGATCAGGATTGCCCTCATGGCTCATTAGATCAGTATTGCTCTTATGGCTCATTAGATCAGGATTGCCCTCATGTCTCATTAGATCAGGATTGCTCTTATGGCTCATTAGATCAGGATTGCCCTCATGTCTCATTAGATCAGGATTGCTCTTATGGCTCATTAGATCAGGATTGCTCTTATGGCTCATTAGATCAGGATTGCTCTCATGGCTCATTAGATCAGGATTGCCCTTATGGCTGTTAGATCAGGATTGCCCTCATTGCTCATTAGATCAGGATTGCCCTTATGGTTCATTAGATCAGGATTGCTCTTATGGCTCATTAGATCAGGATTGCCCTTAGGGCTCTTAGATCAGGATTGCCCTTATTTGGCACACATGGAAGCCAAGCTCAGAGACATGAAGCATGCCTTGACTGAGGCATGGTGCTGCATCAGAAGACGGTTGAGAAGAAGGTGGCCGATCGTGGTTAGCTGAAACTGACTGAGTCTGAGAAATTTTCTCAGTGCTTCAGCCATTGTAGCCTCAGCTGTACTGGGCAGAGGACAAAATTACCCGCGACACAATTTGTTATCACGGTAGATAATTAGCCCTCTGCCTAGCACAGCTTTGGACCTGTTGGCGTTACCGATTTTTTTTTAGTCGTTACCGTGGTGAAGATGGCAGGCCTAAATGCTTTCAGCTGTTCGGGATAGCTGCAGCGTGATGTCATCATAAAATAAGGGTGTGAAAAGATAAACTATACGTTAACGAAATAAGGAGATGTTGATGAGACTGAAAGAAATTGTCAGAAGCAATCTTCGTCTTCCAAAGTAATTCTAGTCAGCAGCACCAGTAGGCAAACGTATGCTTGGTCAAAGCCAGCGGTGGTGATTCACTCGTCCCAACCCCCACCCACCACCGCAAGCCCTGAGTGGCTAGCACAGTGTGGCACACACAGTTCTATCTCAATGGGTACATAAGGGATGGTGGTGTCGAAGGATGTCTGCCCTTTTATTTTGGCCCTTGTCATTGGGACACCATGGGACTCCTAAGCCCCCAGACTTCATTAGGTTCTTCTGGAGATTAAAGACAAGCAGAAAACTTTTCTCAAGTTGTGTGCACTGCTTAGTTCAAATACATGCAGCTCACCCTCTCTCCGATTTCAGTTTGGTCTCCAAAGGGTAACAAATCAATGTCTGGCTGCAGAGAGCAGGCATCGGTGACAGCCTTGTACCTTTGGGAGATAGAGATTCAGGGTCTCTGAGAACACAGATGTTCCCTCAAGGGTCTTATATACCGAGACCATAATCACACCTCTCCCTTACTCTCTCCCACTCCAGTCCTCTGAGCTCACTTCCCTTTCCCTCCCTCCGTCCATTCCCTTCCCTCACCTCCCTTCCCTTCCCAACGTTCCCTCCCTTTCCTTCTCCCCCCTTTAGTTTTGGGGCATAGCTTCTCAGTAAGTGAATTGGTCCAAACTCACAGCTCACAAGTGGTTGTTTCGGTTGTAAAATCATGCAAAGTTACCTCTGTCTGTTGAAAGAACTTCCAAAAGTGATGTTTTCCTCGACCGTAGCATTGAGGAGCCAAGGCTTCTGGGCAGCATAAGCCACAGAGTACCTGCTTCTGCTGTGAAGAAGGTACACACAACCTGGATTACACAAAGTGCTGTGCTCAGCATTTCCATGTACCTAAGGGAAATGAGACCTGGGAGGGAGGGAAGACACAGAGGAGACAACGAGAAGAGAAGGCAGAGGAGGCCACGGACCTTAGAACGTGATTACCAAATAAGCCACTTCAGCTACAGGGCTCTGCATCTAATTAAAATGTCATGTGACAAGGAAATTTGATTCTCCTGTGCTGAAGTGTTTAATGCTATAAACCATCAAGAGAAAATTTCTTTTCTAAATTGAGATTAAAGGGTTATTAATAATTCACTCTCTTTGGTAGCCCACAGATGTTTTGGTTTGTATTAAACTCGCTTTATGTAATAGTGGATTCTTTTTTTTTTATGGTGACCTTTAAGAAACATGAATTGAAACTAGAATCAGGGCATCTGTTTGTGACTTAGTTACATAAATATATTTTAAAGTCATAGGCAACATAACTATTTCAAAATGGAGGAGTCTGTTTCAATGTTGAAATAACATTTAAGTCCCATATTTCAAACACGTAAAATATTTTTAAGGAGAGGAGTTAAGGGATGGGTGTCCATGATCATGGTACATTGTGTAAAATTCTCTTAAGAACTAAGAAACGTTCTTAAGGGAAAGACACAAAATAAAAATAAGCTGATAAATCCCTCCTCCCTTTTCTATTTCTCTGGCTTAAAGATTTTATCAGATGCCAGTACATTAGGCTTTAACCTGCAGTCACTTCAGAATACACGTGAACTGAAGAACCAGAGGATGATGGGACCAGGCTGGGGCAGGGAGTGGATGAGCTTCAAGGTCAGATTTCCACGGTTAGTACATGATGTGTCAGTTACGACGATGGGATTGCAGTTAACAGAAAAGGAAGGTTAAGGGGAAGAATTGAGAACAGCTAAATGGTCATTGGGAAGCAGGGCATCTTGGGACATTAGAGGACATTAGAGTCTAGTGTGACAGTCATCTTTTAGATAACCACAGATGCAGGAAAGCAGTGGTCCCCAAGTCTGGCTGTCTGCCTGCCCTTCCCCTTACTCTGGGGAATCATTTGATGCTGGGGACCAAACCCAGCGCTTCATTGCGATTCGGGATTGAGCTCAGCTTGACTTTGTTTTCTTTTGTTTTCAGCGGCTAAAGCACTGGGCTCTGCACCTCAGGACTGTACTCAAATATCCTCAGAGGCACAGTTCATGCGCGTATTAACTCTTTGTGTTTTTATTTAATGAGCCCTCAGACTCCCTTACTAAAAGACAGTTTGATTTTCAGCCAAACTTGAAAGGCATGAAATCCATGAAAACAGAAACAGTTGACACAATTCGTTTGCCAAATTAAATGTTTTCTTTCCTTTTGTCTTTGCTGAGACAGACTATCACTGTAGCCTGTACTCATCTGGAGCGCAGGGTAGAATGCAGAACGGCTTAGAAAGCAAGCCTATTCGTCTGCCTAGGGTTTACAGTACTGGCATTACAGGCATAAGCCTGACAAATTAATCCTTTTGTGAGCCACCGCTGTTGGAAACGTTGTAGGCATGCTAAAAGTGACTGTACACCATCACAATGAAGAGGGAAACTGAGGCGAGAGATTAAAGACCGAGGGAGGAAGTTATTCTTATTAAACTCGGGTGAAAATAGAAATAATACCTTCGGGTTGCTTCAAAAGAAGGCTCAGATTCATTTACACTGCAAGTACGGCAAACAATGGTTCATTAATGATGAAAGGTAGCCATGAGGGGACGTGCGTGCAAATCAGGTACACGATAAACAGGCACCGGAAATATTCTCTCAATATTTTTTCGAAGACAAACCACATAGATAATTTTCTTCCTTTCTGTCTTCCTTGGGCAGGAATATGCCACCACTAAGCTCCCGGATGATAGCAAGACCTGCTCTCTCCACACAAGCCTCTGCCTCAAGTCCCAGCCGTACCCTATGTCCCATTCTGCTCCATTAGCTCTGGAAATCTTGAACAATTTCTCTAGAACACAATTGCCCACAGTTCTGTATCTCCCACTTCTCCCATTAAATTTTTATTTTAATCTACTTAAGTTTCTCATTCACTACCCTGAGAAAGGGTCAGAAGAAACACCTTGAGCATCTACATGGATGGCACTCAAAGCCCAGGTATCTCCCTTTGAGGATCACATAAGAAAGCTGGACATGCAGCAGGCTCAAACTACAACATCTGGACACAATAGCGGAGCGGTGAGACTCATGGGGAAGCGGGGTTGGACTGATGACATGTACTTATACCTTCATTACGGTGGGAAAAAGGCATTAAGTATCAATATTTTATATTTGATTTTTGAAGCATTTAGGCTCACCTGAATTATATTATTTTGAAAGCTCTATATTCAATAGTTTTACACAATTGTTCTAACCCAAAAATAGCTACCACTTTACTTCAGACAGTGTCCTAAACTTTTTTTTTTGTGGGAAAATGCATGTAGTCACATCCTCTGGTGACAAATTTGTCTTAGGACTGTTAAGAGTAAATTCCACTATTACACACTGCTAATGACGGGTCAGCATGTTTAATTGAAGCCGAGAGACATAATACCACTAAATACCAGACTAATAAACTAAAAAGTCCCTCAGGAATTCTCCCCTGATTTAAGTAACTCATCAACGACAAGTACAAAAATACTTAATTTCCCAGTTTTAGAGACCAGGACATCTGACCTTAATGTTTTTAATAGTGACATTACTTAAGTCACCCGTGGAAGAAAAAGCAGATGCGTTGGAAGTTAATGGACTCGTTTGTACTCATCTGCGTGGAAATGCTCATCACACAACTGCCTTGTCATCCCACACGGAGACTTTGGAAACCATCAACTTATCTAAACAATGACTGAGTAAAATCCCTGCTATGTTCAGTATCACTCAGAGCACTGACCGGAGCTGGGAATAACGCACTGGATAGAGTCCTGGTAGCCATGTCTAACTAACAGACCTGAGTTGGAGCTCTGCCTGAGAGCCACGTGGTAGAAGGAAAGACTCCCTGAAGTTGTCCTTTGAACGCCACACCCGTGCTGGGGCATCTGCATCTCCCACACAAAACAAATAAATAGAGAGTCCAACTGAAGAGATAGTATGACCACCTCCTAGCATTGAAACCACTAGAGGGACCATGGAAATGAAGGTTCTACCCCTCCTTGCTGGGCGTTCTACGGTTGTCAGAGCATGGTAAGCACTCAGGGCCAAGATGAGCGGAGAATCTCAATGGAAACACATTTCTGGGCATGCCTATGAGAGCGTTTTCAGGGAATTTTAACTGAGGATGGAAGGCCCACTCTGAATGTGGGAAACTACATCGAATTGGCTGGGGTTGGACCAAAAAGGGGAGGAAGAATTGAACAGAAGCACTTGCATCTCTGTCTTCTGAGTGCAGATACAACTTGATCAGCCTGATCCCGAAGCCACGCCCCCTAGCGGCTGCCTGATCCCACAACCACGACGCCCCTCCCCAACCCCACCCCCAATCACGAAGCTCTGTACTCTTAAACTGTGAGCTTAAATAAATTTCCTTACAGAAGTAGATTTTTCAGGAGCTGATGCCACAGAGTGTATAAAGAGTTGGCCATACTAAGATAACACCAGGAGAAAAGGTCAGAAAGACGCCCAAAGAACAGGGTAAATCCTCTTTGACTGATATATGGCGTAAGCAGTGGGCATAAGACCCACAAAGAAAAGTCGATGTTTGTGTCAATGGCACACCGGATGGTGATGAGCTCAGGAACCACGTCTTGGGTTTCTACAAAACCGCTGTAAACTTTTACGCTTGAACTGGAAGGGGCAGTGGGAGAATGAAGAGAACCATCCTGCTCCACCAGGGGCTTGCAGAGATGGTGAGAGGGGAAGATGGAGGAGGGAGAGACAATGGGCCCAGGAGGGAAGGGCCTGTGATGGGGGTCATCAGAGATTTAGCAGCAAATGCCTCCAGTTTGAGGTGCCTGGGGGATTTCCAAATGACCTTGGCCCTGAAGCAGGATTTAAAGCTCAAGGGAGATCCAGGAAGCAAAGAAGGACCTTGGAATGATTTCCTGTCTTGACAAATGTGTTAGATAACAAAGTTCCAGTTTCCATTCCCTTAGTACTTACAAAAAAAATCAGTAAATGATTCCAACAATCCTCATTTGTTTACGAGAGAACAAAAGACCAGAAGCAGAGAGCAGAAACTGTCATTGTGTTGGGAAGATGCATGCTGAGGTGGGTGCTTCTATAAATACAGAAGCAGAGGGGAGAGAAAGCAAAGTCCTGAAGAATTGACTAAGGAAGAAATCTATGGCTGTCTGGCTGTCTGATTGTCTGTCTGTCTGTCTGTCTATCTGGCTGTCTGGTTGTCTGGCTGTCTTGCTGTCTGGCTGTCTGGTTGTCTGGCTGTCTGGTTGTCTGTGTCTGTCTGGCTGTCTGGTTGTCTGGCTGTCTGGTTGTCTGTCTGTCTGGCTGTCTGGCTGTCTGGCTGTCTGGCTGTCTGGCTGTCTGGCTGTCTGGCTGTCTGGTTGTCTGTCTGTCTGGCTGTCTGGTTGTCTGGCTGTCTGGTTGTCTGGCTGTCTGGTTGTCTGGCTGTCTGGCTGTCTGTATATCTAGCTGGCTGTCTATTTGGCTGTCTGTCTGTCTGGCTGACTGTCTCTGGCTGGCTGTCTGGCTGTCTGGTTGTCTGTCTGTCTGGTTGTCTGTCTATCTGGCTGTCTGGCCGTCTGGCTGTCTGGCTGTCTGTCTATCTGGCTGTCTGTCTGGCTGTCTGGCTGTCTGGTTGTCTGTCTGTCTGGTTGTCTGGCTGTCTGGCCATCTGGCTGTCTGGCTGTCTGGTTGTCTGTCTATCTGGCTGTCTGGTCTGTCTGGCTGTCTGGCTGTCTGGCTTTCTGTCTATCTGGTTGTCTGGCTGTCTGGTTGACTGTCTGGCTGTCTGGCTGTCTGGTTGACTGTCTGGCTGTCTGGCTGTCTGGCTGTCTGTCTGGCTGGTTGATTGGTTGGATTGGTGCTTCTCAGATGAGGTCTCATTATATAGCCCAGGCTAGCCTCAAAGTCATGCTTCTTCTTCCTCATCATTCTGGGACATGGGATCACCCACATGTGCTGCTGTGCCTTACTACATGCATAAGAGGAGAGCCAGACTGCAAGTTTTACAAGAAACCAAACAAGGAGGTCATCTGAATATGGAAAATATTAGTTCAGTATCAAGTGACCAGGAGGCAGAGTGAGGTAATGCCTAAAGGGTTACCTTTAGGGATGTCACACATTAAAATTATATATCTTATGTATTTGTGTGTGGACACATGTATGCCATGGTCTAAACTACGGAAAAATATATCCAAGGGTTATTGTCTAAACATTTTTAGCTTCTTTATCACCACCTTCCATCACTATACATTCTTTTTTACAGGATAAGATGGAATATACATTGTCTATTCGCTTTGAGTGCAAAGAAACAACAAAATGTATTTCCACATTGCCATGTTGTTAATTTATTAAACAAATTATAGTAGTCAGGAATGGTGAAGCCCAGAGTCTGGTTGACTCAACCAGAGTGCAGGCCCAGAGAAGAGCAGGTCAGAACTCTGTGGAGGTGTGAGGAGGCGACCTCGGGGTTTCCCCCACCACCTCACATCCTTCCCATGTTTGATGAATCGATGTTAAATGAAAGACAAGTAATTAGATTATGACAGCACTGTCATATCATGTAACTTAGTCCAGTGGGGTCTGCTTCTCCATCCAGAACAGAGGATGAAAGTCGGAGAGCTGCTTACTATCCGACTGCAGTGATCAACATCAACTGAGGGGTGGCTATATCCTAAGCTTTCCTCTGAGTGGGGGCAAACATGGCCACTGCTTTCTGGTTTATCCAAAGCAGATAAATCGGATGCTAAACTTTTCTCAGCTTCCTCCTCTTGCCAGCAACAATGCAAGCCAGAGTTCTAGGTCAAACTTCGCAGCCAAGCCTTTCTTTCTCGTAATGTGTATTTCAAGCCTGGTGTATTCTAAAGGGCCCAGAAACAATATTTCCTCAGAGAAACCCGGGTGCACGAACAGCTGGCTCTGCTACGTGGAACCCGTTCAAAACTGGGTCCTTGACAGCGAGACTTCACTTTGGTGCCACTGACGTATGCAGCAGGAGGACTCTTAGCAGATACCTCTGGCCTCCAGCAACCAGAAAAGCAGTAGCGTGGCATACTTCCCAACCATGTCTCCAGCCATTGTTATGCTCACCGGGGAAGAATCATAGCTAGATATGAACTCCTAGACAGCACTCGTATTTATTTATTTGACAAAAGTTACAACCATTCCTTCATATACTGCCTATGAGGACTCAACTAAGTGGGCAAACTAAATAAACCTAGTTTGGCCTTCAGTACTCAGTTATGTATCTGTACAGCCCCATATCACTGAATTACACAACGTGTTTTAAAGAACCCCTGCAAACATTCCCCAAATTTGTGACCTCTCTCGGTGTCAGCTGAGGTGTTTGCTCCTCACAAACCCTTCTTACAGCGTCTCAGTATTTGAGGAGCAACAGGCTAGGTCCCTTCCTTGTCATATCTTTGAAGCAGCACACTAGGCTGTCCTGCCTGTGCCTCTCTCAATACCCCTAGTGGGTGGCTTACATTAAATGTGGAGAGAAATTGTGGCTTTTCAGCCTCTTACGAAGACTTTAGAAAGAATGTTTATTTGTTCCTCAAGCACTGAACTCTTGATGATCCGTTTACATCTAAGCTTTATAAATAGTGTGAGTTTCCCATAACTTATTTTATGACAGAAGGAATTTTGAGTGTTCCTCATTTACATTTAAAAATGTGTCTTCCACGTGCTCCACTATGTTCATCGCAGCCTTATTTATAATAGCCAGAAGCTGGAAAGAACCCAGATGCCCTTCAACAGAGGAATGGATACAGAAAATGTGGTACATCTACACAATGGAATATTACTCAGCTATCAAAAACAATGACTTTGTGAAATTCGTAGGCCAATGGTTGGAACTGGAAACTATCATCCTGAGTGAGCTAACCAATCACAGAAAGACATACATGGTATACTCATTGATAAGTGGCTATAGCCCAAATGCTTGAATTACCCTAGATGCCTAGAACAAATGAAACTCCAAAGACGGATGATCAAAATGTGAATGCAGATCGCCATGAGAGACAGCCAGAATACAGCAAATACAGAGGCGGATGCCAGCAGGAAACCACTGAACTGAGAACAGGACCCCTGTTGAACAATCAGAGAAAGAACTGGAAGAGCTTGAAGGAGCTCGAGACCCCATATGTACAGCAATGCCAACCAACCAGAGTTTCCAGGACAAGCCACTACCCAAAGACTATACATGGACTGACCCTGACTCTGATCTCAGAGGGTTGCAATGAATATCCTAGTAAGAGCACCAGTGGAAGGGGAAGCCTGGGGGTCCCAAGTAAGACTGAACCCCTAGTGAACTAGACTGTTGGGGAGAGGGCAGCAATGGGGGAGGGGGGGGAGGGGAACACCCATAAGGGGGGGGGGGGGGAGGGGGATGTTTGCCCGGAAACCGGGAAAGGGAATAACATTCGAAATGTATATAAGAAATACTCAAGTTAATAAAAAAAAAATATTCAAGTTAATAAAAAAAAAAGGAAAAAAAAATGTGTCTTCACCACCCCCACCTTTCATCTTAGCATGCACTCGTTTATACGATCATAAATTGTCACAGTGAATTATTTTATAACCTTATGACACTTGAGGTTTCTATTGGGTTTTGATATTTCTGTGATTTATATTTTCATATCTTAGCCTAGTTCAGAGATTCTTGACTTGTGAATGGAGAATTATTGTTGTAGAATTCTCCTGGAAGATTTTTAGCTGTGTGAAAAAAAAAAACAATTTAAAGTAGTGTCCTAGATGGCACCACCTGTCAACTTGCCTAGAGTCACCTGGGAAAGGGATTCTCTCCATTCAGAGATTATCTAGATCAGACTGGCCTATGGGCATGTCTGTGGAAGATTGTCTCCATCATTAATTAACAGAAGTAGACCCAGCCCACTGTGGGCAGCACCATCCCCTGAGCATGTGGCTCTGGGCTGTATAGGAGAGCTAGCTAAGAGTGAGCTAGGTGAACCAGCAAGCAGCATTCCTCTGTGGTTTCTGCTACAAGTTCCTCCTTGATTTCCTGCCCTGACTTCCCTCAGCGATGGATAGCGACTTGGACAGGTTAGCCAAGCAAACGCTTCCCTCCCCTAGTGGCCTTGGGTCTGAGCGTTTATCACAACAGGAGAGCAGAGTAGAACAGACATACTTACTTGTTCCAGTAAACTTTTCCTTCCAGGGTCTGCATCTCACCAAGGATGGCAAGGAGGAGAGACGATTTGCCACAACCCACCTGGCCCACAATCATGGTTAGCTGACCTAGAGAAACAAAGCAGAGGACAGGAAGACTTCACTTAGTTATGTAAGATTAAAACCCACTCTAGGGGCATGCCGGGAGTCTCGGCACTAGGAATACAGACAGCTGGAAAGATTGGTGCAAGCTCAAGGCCAGCCTGATCTACACTAATGTTCTGGGACATCAAGAACCACACAGCGAGACGCTGCGGCAAACACTAAAAGCAAAACAAAGGCTAGGGGGAAAGTTACCAAAATAAATAACAATGTAAGTTAAAAAAAGAAACTAGATGCAATTCCTACACATTTAGGCAGGTCTAATGTTTTGACCCTTAGCCCTGTTTGATTTCCAGTGGTGAAGTAAATATACCAACCCCTGTCTTTTTGCAAAAGAAAGGAAAAAGTGAAACATATGGGTCTTGACTTATTATTTTAACTTTTTTTGAAAGAAGAGCTGGTGTGGCCCACACAGTTCTCAGACTTGCTATAAATTTCTGATGCTTCTGCCAACTGGGCTGCATTGCAGACCCTTGCTTTATTATTTTGTAAATGGAAAATTGCTCATCTGGCTAAAGAACAAAAGAAGTAACTCATTAAACCATCAGCATTAGTTTTAACTTTCACCATTAAATTCACACAATAAAAGGTCAATTACGGCAAAAAATGGTTGTTGGGATGAAAGTGATTCATGTTGTTATTAGGACTCTAAATTCCCGTTTTCTTCCAGGTGTGATAGAAAATGCTCAAGCTACTGATCGTTACACCAGGTTGAGTGAATATTTCTATTCAGTTATTCAATCATTTTAAATAAAACTATTGTGACCTTCCCTACATGTCTTGTTCTTTTTGGTGCTGTTGTAAATGGTATTGTTTTCTAAATTTCCCTCTTGGTTCATTTGTTGTTAGCAAATCAATATATAGAAGTAAGACTTAGCCAAGGAAGAAGAGCGTCACACTAAAAACTACAGAACAGCGCTAAGATATACGCAGGAGAGCAGAGTGATATGGAAATACACCAGGGGTTATGTGTTCGGCAAACTGACATTATTAAATGTCCACACTTCCCAACACAATCTACAGACTGAAGGTAACTTTTCCTCAGCATCCTGTGACAAAATGTATTACAGCGAATACATTACAAAGCCTCAGTGATCTCTGTGGTGATGATACGTTGGGCGATGACAGAATGGAACAGAGAGCCCAGAAATAAACCTTTATGAACAGTCACCTAATCCACCACAAGACCACACAGTGGGGAAGGAACAGGTGGCAATGCGCAAAGTGAACGTCCACTTGCAGAAGAGTAGGGTTCGGCTGTTAGAGTCTATTGCAGCTAAAATCATTTCACAATGACATAAAGACCTAACAGACTGGAAACTTCAAAACCCTTGAAGATGGCATAGGAGAAGCAATTCTTCCTATTGACCTTGGCAATGAATTTTTGGGTTTTAAATGGAAACAAAATTCAATAGAAAAAAAACCCAGCAAAATGGGAATACCTCAAAATAAAAATGGGGGGGGGGTGTTGAACAGAAAACACTCACAAACCTTCTCTCTGATAAACTATTAATCGTCCAAAATACACAAGGATTCCCTACAGCTCAATAGCAGAAAAACAAAACGTGAGCATTTAGTGTGAAATCAGTATGAAGGTGACTCAAACATTACAACCAGAACTGCCACACGGTCCATTAAAAACACCTCTGAGTGTCTGCACGAAATAACTAGAGTTCAGACAGGGAGAGAGGGCTGTGCTCCCGCATTCGCTGAAGGAGCTTTCAAACATCAAAGCAGATAGGAACAATCCAATGTCCGCCGATGGCATGAAAACACGCTACATACATGCAATGCTCACGTGTAAAGGAAGGAAATTGTTTTCGACAATATAGAAGCACCTTGAAGGATTATGAGGACAGACAATGATGAAAAAAATACTACATGCATCCATGATTGTGGTTTACAATTCTCAAACTCACAGAAGCAGAAACAGAAAAGGGTTGCTGAGGATGGAGGATGCGTGTGGGGCAGGGAGAGGAGACTGTTGCTTGGTGGGTAAAACATTTCCAAGATGCTTCCGTGCCTGCTCTACAGAATATCTGCATGAGTTCAGTCTGTGGCAGGATAGCTCCTGGGATGCTCTCCCCACAAAAAAATATTATAAACTAAAAGAAAAATAAAAAGAAAATTTTGGAAGTGTCTGTATATTAAGTTCATCTGCTATGCTGGACCCAAACTCTTGCAGGAGACAGACAGACTATAGAAGCCATGAGTGCTGGATGTCCCCCAAGGCATCTGTTTTCTGGGCACAATTGGGCGGTGTTATATATGAACCCACAGAGGTTATAACAGCATGCACGAGATCTGCACAAAATTCAAGGTAGACGGAAGACAGCCTATGGGGTGGGGAGGTGGACATGAAGTCACATGAGTGGCTGAGGAGCTTATGGTATTTGGTAGCTGCTGGGAGAAGAGGAGTCAGATTTATTTACGGTATAACCCCTGGTAGATCAACCACACTCCAGCGTAGGTCCCTCTCCCAAGAGTAGCTGAACACAGGGAAACAACAGATACTGTGGTTGCTGAGTTTAAAAAGAGAAATTATTCCCCTGAGGTAGGGGAGCAAAGACAGGGGGTTGGAGTTGGAAGATGGAGGTGAAAATAGTCAAAATACAAAATTCTGAAAAGAAACTCGAGACAGAATACTAAAGAGCTGAGATCCAGTTACTGTAGATCAGTTGCATCTCAATAAAACTGAAGGGTAAGCAAATTACCAGGCAAGTAAATAATCTGGAGTACTCACAAGGACCACCAGCAGTTTTCAGGGCCTTGGATGTTTTCACAAATAACCTTCCTTTGAGGTTGCTCTTAAACACAACAGGAAATGAGCAACCCCGATTTCTCAAGTTCCACAAATGGCCAAGTGAACAGGAAATAACTTGTCCAAAGACACACATTTTTAATGATAGTCCCACTTTATAATTTCTAGCTTACAGTGTTGCCTTATGAGGAACCTGGTGCACATCAGTAATAGAAACATAGGGTTAGATCTTTAAAACCTCCTTTAATGGGACAGGAGACATAGGAAATAGGTCAGTGGTTAAGATTATGGGGACTAGAGTTCAGAACACCAGAGCCCAGGTACATGCCAGACGGGCTTGTTAGCCGACCTCTAATTGCAGTCACCCTAAGAAGATGGAGACAGGGCATCCCCAGAGCAGGATGACAAGCCAGACTAGCTATACCACTGAGCTCGCTCTGAGTTGAACTGAAAGTCCCTGGTTCTCAGAGTAAAGTAGAAGATTGAGAAAGAGTCCAGGCCACAACCTCAGGCCTCCACATATATACACTCAACACCCGCCCCACGCCACCCCACACACACAGACTCATACACACACACGCACACACACACACACACACACACACAAACACACACACACACACAGACACATTCACACAGACATACACAGACACATACACACACATGGATACATACACACACAGACTCATACACACACACACACACATAGACACATTCACACAGATACATACACACACACAAACACATATACACACATGGACACATACACACCCAGAGACACATACACACACAGACACACACACATATACACACAGACACACACACACACAGAAACATACACACACAGACTCATACACACACATACACACAGACACACACACACAGACACATACACACACAGACAGATGGATACACACACAGAAACGCATACACACACAGATACACACACACACCCAGAGACACACACACACACATATACACACACACAGACACACACACACAGAAACATACACATACACACACAGACACAGACACACACACATAGAAACACACACAGACACATACACACACAGACACACACAGACACAGACACACACAGACACATAAACACACACAGACACATACACACACACAGACTCATATACACACAGAGATAGAGAGACACATATACACACACATACTCACACACAGACATACACACACAGAGAGACAGGCAGACACACACAGACACACATAAACATGCAAAGGTGCACACACATATTTGCACACACGTGCATGCACGTGCACACACATACACAGGAAGTGGAAACTAAATGAACACAAATAAAGCTTGCTTCACTCTTTGCTATGCTTAGTTATCTTGGTAAAAGGAAAAAGAACGCTCAAGCCATGAGCTTTACCTGTTGGAATTCGAATGTCAATATTGGATAACGTGGCTAAACCACTGCCCCATGAGAAGTATCCGTTCGTCACCTGGAAAATAAGAACGTAGGAACTAAGTTAGACACGTGGTACCAGTGAATACCCAGAGGGCGGCTCCTTTCAGAAGTTTAAATCTAACACAAGGGACAGCAGAGCCTAACCTAAGCTCTATGTGTTTGGTGGTGTGACTGAGAAGCACTGGCTGTGAGGCTGGAGAGACCGCTCAGCAGTCCAGAGCGTTGGCTGCTCCTCTCTCTGACAGCTCCCGTGTTCAGTTCCCAGCATCCACATCAGGGGGCTCACAACCAGCTGTAACCTCAGCCCAGGGGACCCAACACCCTCTTCTAACCTCCACCAACACACGCACATGCGCACACGCACACGCACACAGAGAGAACACATAAACTCACACGGGCACATACACATAAGAATAACAAGTAAATACATGTCCCAGCATACATTTTCCTTAACTACTAAAAGGAATCATGTTTTCTTCTCATGTACCAGAAAAGGAAGCCAGTGCTGATATCACCCCTGAATGTGAGCACAGAACTACGAGGTCTTTGGTGACAGCTATGACAAATGACTGAAGATGCCACAGCTTCATCCAAGGGCGAGAGGGGAAAACGTGGTCTGAAACCTCCAGACAAGAGCCTGAAGCACATGGTCACCCCCTAAACATGTAACTGCACACTTCTCACAGGCCAGGCATTGAACCCCGCTGTCTTGGAGTGGTCTGGAATGTGCAGGGGACCTGGATAAGGAGGCTTCCAACAGGGGAAAGTTCTAGGACTCTGACCCTCTGATATCCAGCACCGTTCCAGAGCCTGCTTGCCATTGGCTTCTCCCTGTGATTTGTCCCAGCCGTCAGTCCCCAGCTGTGCCCCCAAGGCCGCCATTTCTGTTTGGGTTCTACTTAAGCACAAGAGGCTGCAGAAAGTATAAAAGCTATGTCTGGAATTATATGAAATACACCAGGGATCTGGAGAAGCTGATGAAGCCAGACAGTGCCCGTATTCATGTTAGTACAATTTCCTCTCAGACATCACATTCTGTCCTGCGGGAAGCTTGTCAAGGCTCAGGAACTCCAAATTGGAGACCCCTTAAGACTTAGGCAATAGGCAACGCACAAGTATCAAGAAATATCTGAAACGTACAAGATTCACAATGACTGTCCATCCCTCACAGCATATAGCCAGTAAAAACTGAGGAGAGAACTCTCTGGCCTGTCAAGTCCCATACAATTTGTCCAGAGAGATCCTGGGTTCCAGCTCTCCTGAGCCACCACCCATTCTGGGATGGATGTAGTTTTGAGTCATTCACGCTCCTGTAGGTAACCCCTCCCCCACACTCCTGTAAGTAACTTCAATAGACTCATTGGTTCACCATGCTGTATTTTAACGGTATTGTTATGTCACTTTCCTATTTGTCGTGAGTACACATTTGCTCTTACCCTCCTAGGAATAGGGTCATGAACAACCATTTTCCTTTAAAAAATGATTTATGATACTGGTATTTTCTGTGAATTAGTTTATGTGTGAGTGCTACAGGAGAGGGTTGAATGGTAGATTTCTGGTAGAAAGAAATGCTCTTTTCTGGGTCCCAGATGTAAGTTTGAAGACGTGAAGAAAAGAATGATGAACTCAGCTGGGCAGTGGTGGTGCATGGTTTAATCCCAGCACTCAGGAGGCAGAGGCAGGAGATCTGCTAGTTCAAGGCCAGCCTGATCTACAGAGTGAGTTTCAGGACAGCTATGGCTACACAGAGAAACCCTGTCTCAAAGGAAAACAACAACAACCACCAAAAAAAAAAAGATGATAAACTCACCAGAGTACACTTAAAATATTGTCAGGGCTGTGATCACAACAAAGAGACCCTCGATCTGCATTCGATCAGATCTAAGCCTATCAGACCTCAGCCTAGAGAGTAGCATAAATGCTCGCAGTCCAGTGAGAACCCCAGAGATGAACTAACCTTTATGGCAACATCTTCAGTCTCAGCAGGCCGAAGACGCCGCGCCTGCTCATAGTTGTCCAGGTGGTACCTTCCAGGCTGCTTCCTGTTTATCGGTTTTGATTGCTGCGTTCCAAATGGAAGAGGACAGAAGTTGACGCGTTATGAAAACATTGACATTTTACCAAATGCTCACTCGCATTGCTATTCCACTTGGAGTCCAAGAAAAACAAACAAAGCGAATGTCAAATTTTAGTCCGTCCTAACAGCTTCTCCACAAGAGCAAACAGGGACAGATGAGAATTTAAGGCTAATTAGTCGATGTCTTGGGGGAAATGAAGACATAGAACTTGCAAACGATGGTGGGAAGGGGGCTGATTGCTGGCGCTTGCTGGTTTCAGTCCAGCCCAGAAAACCTGAGTCCCTGGCTCAGTGAAAGACCCTGCCTCAAAGGATGAACAGAGAGTGAGAGAGGACACAGATGCCCTTCCCAAGCCTCTCTGTATACACGGGCTTGTGCACCAACCTCGCCACCCACACACAAGCACACACACACACACACACACACACACACACACACACACACCCTACACATCCCTGCAGAGAGAGAGAGACAGACAGACAGACAGACAAAGACAGAGAAAGACAGAGAGAGACACAGAGAGAGAGACACACAGAGAGAGAGAGAGAGAGAGAGAGAGAGAGAGAGAGAGAGAGAGAGAGAATTCATACATACACACACAAGAACTGGAGAGACGTCTCAGTGGTTAAGAACACTGACTGCTCTTCTAGAGGCCCTAGGTTTCTAGCACCCACATGGACGTTACAACTGGCTGTAACTCCAGTCTTCTTCTGGCCTACGTGGGTACTGCACATATGTGCTGCAGACATACATGCAAGCAAAACGCCCACACACATAAAAAAGATTTAAAAAAATTTTAGGATAAAAAAACCTCAAAAATTGTCTATACATTTAGTAATAAATTACTTCCTGATAAATAATTATGTCCTGCTTAAACACCGTGTAGAGGTGATTAAGGTTAAATTGTAACAGTCTAAAACTGTCGATTTACCTAGAAAAGCAAGTGATTCTAGAAGTATGAAACCGTTAAAAATATTTTTTTGTCTACAATTTCAGGTTTAACATCTTAAGAAATTATCGCTTCTATAAGAACTAGCAATGTCTGAAAATCATCCAAATGAGACACTGCCTTTCCAACTCCCATTAACTGATGTCCCAAGACAACGTCAACCGTCAAACAGAACAATGCCAAGGCTTCATGAAAGAAACATATCCCAATATCTCAGAAAGAAAACTGACAACGGAGAGTCAGCTGAGGCAAGTCCAGCTAGGAAACACTGTGCACACGTATCCTGCATTAAAGGAAGAGAACGTGTGTGTGTGTGTGGTAGTGAGATGTTATGTTGGTTGCCACAGCCCTCAAGGATAATCTTGGAAACAGTGCATGGAACATTCTGGAATTACCACAACTCTTCAGGGTGGATATATCTTGCGTACAAAGTATACCTGTACCTATATTCTAACATCATTGTCTTCTGGGCTACTACTGTCTCCCCAGGGACTCATAAGAATGACTTCATGCACTTCATGAAACCAGGGCGAGGTCGGGAAGAAGAGTGTGTTGACAGAGACTTGAGTCGCAGCTCTGTCGATGTAATTTGAAGACGCGTTGGCTCTAGAACATAACCGACTCTCTGTGGCAACTCTACAGCCAAGACCACTCAACTCTAAGCTCTCACAGGATATAGAGTACCCCAAGTGCTCTCAAGGAGGAGTTTCCACTAGCATTGTTTCAAACACACAGCACTTTAAAAAAGCTTGTCATTTGTGGTTTGGGCTGTCCATGCTGATGAATGACCCTGGAAGACACCCGATAGTCCAGACTGAATTCAATAACTGAATATTGGACACAGCTGAAGGAGATTCTTTTTCCTTCCAAAAAATTCTCTTTGCAGTATAATTTTTCCCTTCCACCTCACCTCATACAGAAAATAATTCTTCCGATACCTCCAACTCCACAAACTTGACCTCCCCCTTTCTTCGAGGTCGTCTTGCTCTGCTCACTCTGCCTCCCTGGAAGATGGTCTGATGTGTTCCTTGGGAGACGGAAGAGCATCAAAAGTGCGAGGGGCGGGCTACAATCAAATATTTGCCTTTCTTTTTCTTTAAAAAAATATAAATACATTGTAATGCAATACACATGCATGCGTGCATGCATGTGTATGTGCCTGTGTGCATGTGTGCATACAGGTGTGTGTATGCCACAGTTGGAGAAGGGGAGAGAGAGAGAGAGAGGGAGAGAGAGAGAGAGAGAGAGAGAGAGCGCATCAGATACCCTGAGACTGGAATTATAAGTGATTGTGAACTGTCCCACTTGAGTGCTGGGACCCAAACAAATTCTCTGCAATAACATCAAGTGTTTCTATTGACTGAGTCCCCTTGCCAGCCCCCACAGATTTCCTGTGTGGCCCACACAGGTATCCAACCTGTGAATGACCTCAACCCTATAAGCTCCCTGCTCTGACCTGAAGTAGCCATGTGTGTTTGCATTGGTGTACATCTCCACACAACATGAAGAATTCTTTGTAGACCCCACCATGACAGTGTAGACAAGCACATATGAGTTATTTCTCAGACAGTAGTCATGCCTGTTCATTGAAACAACCTTGAAAGAAGGAACACAGTGCATCTAAAGGTAGTCAAGCACCTGGCTTAACTGTTTTTTTTTTTTTAGCAGTTTTAACCACAATATGAAGAAAAGTGTATTGTAGATGGATTTCTGGCGAAGACTCTCTGAGTCTCACTCAGCTCCACTGAGAAGACAGCAGTGTACTTGCTTTTTGATGAGTCATGTGAGTGGTAAATGTATTTATGTCTTTTTCAAGCAGTTACATAAGTGAGGAATAGTTATAACAACACTGATTTGACATTTACTTTGTGTTGTGTATTTGTGCATGCGGAGACAAGCTGTCAACATCAGCTATTGTCTTTCACTGTTTCCCACTTATGATTTGAGGCAGGGTCTCTCACAGCACCTGGAGTTGATCAGCTCAGCTAAGTCTGACCCGTAATACCCAGGGATTCTCTTATTTCTGCCTCCCCAGCCCTGGGGTTACAAGCACGTGCTATCGCACACAGATTTACATGTAGATGCTTGGGGTACAAATGAAGGTCCTTATGCGTTTGTGCCAATCACCTCACCAAAAGAGCCACCTCCACAACTGAAGACAGGTTTCAACCAGTCCCATTGGCTTAGGGTGATAGTCTGTTTCATAAATTTCCAACTCCGTTGCTGACGTTTCTCCTTGGGTGATGATAAGTGTTGTTAAAACCATCAACTGCAAAATACACACTTCTTTATGTCACCCTAACATTAACCACCTCCTTAAGCAGCTCAGTTTCAGAGAATGACTCCATCGTCGACCCAGCAGTCAGCCAATCAAAAGGCATCCATCCACAGTCAGCCAATCAAAAGGCATCCATCCACAGTCAGCCAATCAAAAGGCATCCATCCACAGTCAGCCAATCATAAGGCAGCCATCTAGCAGTCAACCAATCATAAGGCAGCCATCTAGCAGTCAACCAATCATAAGGCAGCCATCTAGCAGTCAACCAATCACAAGGCAGTCATCCAGCAGTCAACCAATCATAAGGCAGTCGGCCAATCAAAAAGTGGCCGTCTTTGAGTCTTCTTTCTTCTTTGCTGCCAAGTAATCTTTCAGCACGTTTTTATTAACTGAACATAAAAAAGACGCAGAGGGATCTGCCAATGTGCTTAGCATGGAGGAGGCCCTACAAATTCTTGAAGAAAGAGAGAGAGAGAGAGAGAGAGAGAGAGAGAGAGAGAGAGAGAGACAGAGACACAGAGACACAGACACAGACACAGACACAGACACAGACACAGAGACACAGACACAGACACAGAGACACAGACACAGAGAGACAGGGAGTGTAGAGCATGTACACTGAATTCCATCAGTTCCTCACCCTATTCACCACAACTGCAACAAAATCCTAACCCCAACCATCATCTCTAGCTAGTTACTATAGTGGCCTCTACTCATTTCCCAGTTCCCTTCTTTGGCCTGCTGACCTCACTCAGTCACCAAAGTTAACTTTTGAACAGTAAGTAAGATTATTCTGTGCTTGGAATCCCAGCATTTGGGATGTAGAAGGAAGAAAAATAGGGATTCAAGGTCATTCTCAGCCAAGCAGTCCCAGGCCAGTCTGGGATACATGAGACACTGTCTCCCAAACCCAAAATAAACAAAGTAAATGTTTTCCATAGCCCTTCTACTGCATTTCAGTAAAATCTAAACCCTTCCCATGTTCTACAAACCCCTGAGTCATTATTATAACTGCGTCTCATTTTTCTTCTTGTCACCAAGCTCTAGACATACTGCCCTTCTGTGCATTATATAAACCAAGTCACTCCACAACTCAAGATCTTCATGATGCAGTCTTCTGGGAAAAAAATGCCTTTCTCTTCCTCAGTGTCCCTCTCAATGGCACGCACCGGTGAGGTTTCAGCCCAATGCTGGCTCCTCAGAAGTGCGGTCGGGCAGATGGTCACTCTTAATTTAGTAACCCCGTTACTTTGTCACGTCTCCTTTCATTTATATCCACACAGGAAATGGTCTTGTAATTTCAAACTAATATATCATTTGATTCCTGTGGCAAGAAAACAAACCATGCTGGGAGAGAGCTCACCCACCGGTTCAGAGCCACAACCTAGCTCTTGGCATCTAATACAAGGTAACCTGGGTGTCTGGGAGCCTGGTGGATCCATGACCAACGGTTGCTTTCTATTGCATGTGACACATGTCCAGACAACACTGACCGCTTCCAGACCCTTTGCAGCTATTAAATAAATGCTTGTGGACAGGATCAGTGAACCTGCTGGTCTGCAGGTGACAAGACTCAGGTTTAAACTCTGAGTCAGATCCTTCCTAATCTTACGACTTTATCCAAGCCACTGATGCATGGAAAGTCAGTGTGCTGGGATGAGAATAAAATAGGCAATGCACTGTATACGTTAGGTGAATCAAAGCACTTAATGTACTAGTGAGTACATCTTAAACTAGAATGTGTACTGGAGCTAAAACACATCCTAAGAATGTGGGGGAGAACAAACAACCATTCAACTCCCTTTTAAATCAACTGGAGGGTCGTTCTCTCCTGATTTACAGAAGCAACATTTCTATAACTGTATACCACTTTTAGATGTGTGAGGATTTATTTTTGTAGGCGCAAGTAGCCATTTTTCTTCATGTGGATTTAAACAAAGCTTGTAGTTTCTTCTAACTGTACTCATATGAAAACATTTAATTTGTTTGGACCATCCTCTGTATGGCAAAAAAGAAACCAAACCCCACTTACCACTCCGGTGTGCTTCTTACAGGACTCAAAAGGCAGCGTGCCCTCCCCAGTCCTCCAGCTGTCCTCACCAATCTCATCGCTCAAGAGAAACTCATTCAGCTTCTGAACGCTGCAGAAAGCAATCAACAAACACCGTGTCAGGAAATCCTATGAGGTAACTAAGAGCATTGACTTGTTCACTAGGAGCCTTTGTTACCAACGTCTGCTGCCTATACCTGTGGAAAGCCACAGGAGCAGCACTGCCTTAGGAAGCGGTGTTCTGTCCATCTTGAAGGACAAGCATTCCTTCTTTATGAGTGTGTTCTGTAGCTGCTGTGTGCTCTCGTGTTTTAAAATGGGGGATCTGAAGAAGCACCCTCTTCACCTACACGAATACCCCTTGAGCACTCTTCATTCTGAAGCTCTGAGCTCAAGCCCGAGTGCCAAGACCAGACCCAAGAGTCTGAACCTCCAGGTCTAAAAGTGCCTGGAAAACATCGCCATATGGATGATTGTTCAATGACTCAAAGAATAAACGGTGATTCACACGGTTTATCTGGTGGATCCAATTCTCCATTTCCCCTTCCTAGTTTGCACACAAATCTCACTGAAGTTTTTACGCAGTTCCTGAGCCCTAATTGTCGCTGAATGTCGAGAAGCCACGAGTCCTCAGCTATGCTGGAAGTGGAAAGAACTTTCTCTTCTCTAGGTAATATCCTGTCCTCCTAGTTTTAGTTGTCAACCTGACATACTCTAGAGTTATCTGAGATTGTCTTCTCATTTGAATGATTTCCTAGATCAGGCTGGCCCGTGGGGATTGTCTTCATTATGAGTTGACGTAGAAGGGTCCAGCCCATTGTGGGTGACCCACCATTCCCCTTGGCAAGTATCCCCAAGCAAAATAAGAGAGCCAGCTGAGCATAGCCCCCCAGTTGAGCCAGCAAGAAGCATTCCTCTACGGTTGATGCTTCAAGTTCCTGCCTTGACTCTTTGCAATGATGGACTGTGATATAGAATTGTAAACTGAAAGAAACCTTTTCCTGCTCTAAATTGTCTTGAGTCGGAATATTTCATCATGGCAACAGAAATGAAACTAAGACACACCCAATTTGGTGCTTCCATTTACTATGTAAAGAGACGGTGCCCATACCAAACCTCTGACCCTCCCTGTTCTCGTCATCTAGCCTACTAGACTGTGGACACCTTTAAAAGCCAAGCTCTCCGTGTTCTGGGTCTATGTCAACGGGCTCATTTTGATTCCTCAGTGATGTTGGTGAAATAATAGTGGTTAATAAATAGTAAAGGCACCCCCTGCTTGCACGAGGTCCTCCCCGGAACCACTGAGGTGAATAACTGTGGGAAATACACAAATCCTGGTCTGAGGTAAAGTAATATCAGCCTTGCCACCAAGGTTCTCCATTCACTGCAAAGCTGTTGATGTGAGGCACCTTCTGTGAGGTATAAAATGGCACCTCTTTTGGCATCTTCCCCATCGTCTTCTGTCCTCATGCCCTGATAGTTTTGGTCAGAATCATCTTTCCAACCACACAAAACCACTTTTGGTCTCACAAGTAGACTCAGACTTTTAGGGAACTTGTCCTTCCCTTCTACAGACTGCTTCCTCCGATCAGCTTCCCTCTTCCTCTCTCTCCCAGTAGTCAAGAGCAACTTAGCCCTTTAGGGTTATCAAGCACAGCCATGCCCCTAGACCATCAGGAACCAGACAGCCTCCTGTTCCTTTAAATTACTGACGGCCATCTCAGGCCACACCACTCTGTGTACCGGGATTCATTTTGCTTCCTTGCCTCTTGAAGTCCACAGTGGAACTCCCTGCTCGTGCCCATCCATCTCTCTTCCTTGAATTTACTAAGGTGGCTGGTCTACTTGAAGTATCCATCAGAGAATGTAGACCCACAGAAGACTCTTGGCCGTTAAGTGGTCAAGTTGGTGTCAAACGAGTAAACCTGAGATTTGTGCAGAGCGGCAGTATTTAGCCTGCACTGGGCCATTTCTATGCACTGTCTGGTTTGCACCAGTCCTCAGAAGCAGGCGATATTAGGCTACTCATTTGATAAGCAAGAAAACCGATCCTCAGATACAACCAGACAACAACATACATGGAATCGAATGAGTACTTTATGCCTAGAATTTGAACGTAGGCATGTCCGGTACAAATCAGTTTGCCTACCTGCCTCTGCCACTGTTAAGTTCAGTCTTTTGTTTGTGCCTCATCTGTTCATATAATTGATAAATGTGCTGAATGTTGTATTTATACATGCTCGCCTGTTCACTTCTCAAATACTACTTTGGTTTTTAAATATTGATTCTGATTTTTATTATGCGTCTGTTATGGCTGCCTGTGTGTGAATGTGTACCAGGGAGACCAGAAGAGTATCAGATCCCCTGTAGCTTCATTAACTGGAGATGGTGAACTGTGTAACATGGGTTCTGGGAACCTAACTTGAGTCCTCTAGAAGACCGCCATGTGACTCTAACCACTGAACCATCACTCCAACCCCACCAGTAGGACCGTGGATGTTTAGACACAACTTGAAAACCTTGGGCGGGTGTTACATTAGTGCAGAATAACCGGCTGTGTGACTGACAGTCGCATGGTTTTTGATATCAATTATGAAGCCTTGTCAATTGGCTTACGTAGCCATACGTAGCCAAGTTATGAGCATGCCTGATAATAAATACCAGTATTTATTTTACAGATGGTGATACGGGAGACTTGCCAAGCAGAAACATCTCTGAGAGGAAACACAAAGTGGTTGTTGTTGTTGTTGTTGTTGCTGCTGTTGTTACTTTCCCCTGGAAATGAGCGATTTCTTGAATAACATTTTTCCCCTCTGGCAAATAACATCTTTGGACATAGTTACTGCATTACACATTAAATACCAAATACCTACAAGGAATACTACATATTCCACTCCAGAAGGGAAAACACATAAATTATTTCCAAGGAAGTGGAGAAGAAGCTTTAGCATTGTGGGGGGAAAAAACCACTCTTATTTAAGTACTTTTTGTTTTTAGGACAGGATCTCAGGTAGCCCAAGATGGCCTAAACTCAGTATGTAGCAGAGGATAACCCTGAACTCCTATCTCCAGCTCCCAAGTCCTGGGATTACGAGCATGTGTCACCATGCTTGTCCTTTTTGATAAGAATTTCATGTTTTATTTTAATTTTATGTGTATGGGTGTTTGTGTGTGCACATCTGTGTGCTAGTTGCACTCCTGGTACCTGCAGAGGCCAGAAGAAAGGGTTGGATTTTCTGGAACAGGAGTCAAATTTTAAGTAACAAGTGAGTTTTCTTCTGTCTGTTTTGTAGCACTTTACCCTAAAACACGGTGGGAGGTTGCAGCTGTGCCCAGACAAGTTGTAACAAATTAAAAAAAATTTTTTCCTCTTTGGTCTATTTTGTTATAAACGTATAAATGTCTGTGTGCACATGCTCCTCTCTGTGAATGCCACAAGGGCACCTGGCTACTGATGTGACCAGTTTGAAGAGAAAGTGTAGGCCTTAGCCTGGAGCAGGGAACTCTGTGTGGCATGTATTTTCTCCAGCAAAGAACTTCCACACCTTGTACACACAGAGCAAACCTGTGTGAGTTTGCTTCGGCCCATTCTAACCACTCTAAAGTACATTTCTGAATAATGTACTTTAGAGGTCCGGTAAAGGGCATATGACTTCTAAGAGCCCCGAAGAGGAGATTTCAAAATCAGCTGACCAAAATTTTCTCAGTCTCCAATTATAAACAGGCGGCTCAGCTCACTGCTGGCCAACTGGCATTTGAGACTAGTCACGGGTTCCCAGGCACTGAAGCAAATGTAGAAGCCAGTCAACACTGGGAAAATGCTTGCTTGGGTTCCCAGAACCAGTACCCAGTGGGGAAAAAAATATCTGGCCACTTCTGCTGACCCACCACCTCTGCAGGACCTGCGAATCAATCCAGAACGTTGTTTTAGAGAAATGAGCTTTTAGAAGCATATTCTGTTTGGCCTGTGGCTTGGGGAAGCTGGCCTGGGGCCCTAAAGTTTGCTGGGCTTTATCAGACTGGCAAATGCCTTTCCCCCAGAGGGATAAAGAGAGAAGCCTATGATAAATTCACGGAGTTATAATCCACCTTCCACCTCACTAGGATTTATTAACAGGACAGTACACTGTGGGGTTGTGGAAGAGCCTTTTGTAATCTTTCTCAAATCAACTCTCCAAGTGCTTTCAATGTTTGGCAAGCTCTTTCTTCCAGAGGCTTGATACATTGTAAGTTATAGGCTGAATTTTGCTTCAGCTTCTAGCGTAAAGTCAAGTTACAATTAATTAAGACTGCAATCCTGGAAGGGATGGCCATTAAGTGGAGAAAACGAAAATAAGGACCAAAATAGAAGACTCTGGCCATTTATCAACTTTATCGTTTGAAGCGGCGTCCCTTCCAGAGTGCTGCCTAATTTGGAAGCATGACTTCGGGGCTTCAGTCAGTGATCTATGCTAGCCCTCCCTGAGGCAGAGCAATGAGAGAAGAAAGGAAGGTTAGCTGAGGCCAGAGGGTCTGAACTCTGAAGTCCAAGAGCTTCCAAACAGTTACTGAGAGTCTGGTTCAGAGAAGAGGACTGAAGCTCTGTTAGGATACCATCCCCTCCCACCCCCCTACCTGGACTTCCCACCCCCCGACCTGGCTCTTTCCAGGATAGCTAACCTTCATACCAACAACCCCCCACCCAACCTGGTTTTTTCATTATGAGGTTATTGGACGTTTAGTCACCCGAAAATTAATATAAACTGTTGCCTACAATCAATGTATTGAGCATCAAACTCCAGGTTTCTCGATAATGCCTGGGCCTTTTGGCAATTATTACTTTGAAACGTCCTGCATTGCTGTTGATGGTAGAACACACTGCTAAGGGGCAACCTTAAGTGTTGAGGTCTTCAGTGTCAAGGCATGTAGATATTTCTTTCAAAACTCATACGAATGTGGCACAGGCTGTCTGGAGCACACACCGAGATTCTATAAGCTGTATCAAGATCGCAAAGTGAGAATAAGATACAACGTCAAGATCGCCATGTTCGTAAGGCAGTCTAGGGCAGCAGATGGTGGCAAGGACAGCACGGTGTGGCTTATCAACATATTTGTGTCTATGACACAAAGGGGAAATGGTCACCATCATATAACCTCTGCCCTGGTAGCTGCGCCATGGCAGAAATATAACCAAGACAAAGTCAACCCTGCTGTGAGCATATTTAAAAGAGAGAACTAACAGTTGTCAAGTCTTTCTCTTTTCAGCAACATGAGCTAGGATTTGTTTTTTTCTGGCAGATTAAAGTACAATCAAAGAGTCCTATTCTGTTTGGAAATCTCCTATCACTGCTGGTACACCCGTAGGTTGGTTCAGCTTGAGTGGGAAACATGATGGCCACATTCATGATATATTAAATGTGTGTGCAAGCTTTGACCTGTGTCACTTCAATGGAAAGCATCATTGCCGTCTCCATGAAGATCCTTCAAGGGACAGCCATACCTATCACTGTCACTTATAGAAATCTGACCTAACCCAACCACCAGAGAAGAAGGCAAAGGCAAACGGCTGTTCATTGCCTTGGTATTAATCATGTTAGGGGGGAATAAGACACTCTAAGTGTCCAGTAAAAACCCAACTATTCAATAAATGTGATTGTTTCTTAAGAATGGACTATGGACTAGCCGGTAAGAAGCTGCCCCCTGCAGCAGATGGGGACAAATACAGAACCCACAGCCAGGCAATATGCAGAGAATGAGAGATCTTGGAGCACAGCCCCATATGGAATGTCTCCATCAAATCCCTACTCTTAGAGCTCAGGGAGTCCCACAGAAGAGGAGGTAGGAAGAGTGCGGGAGCCAGAGGGATGGAGGACAGCAAGCAAACAAGGGCTCTACATCAACAATGTCAGCAAGAGACAGAGGCAGCACGCACAGGGCCTGCACAGGTCTGCACCAGGCCCCAGTGTATGTGTTACGTTTCCAGTCTAGTGTTTTATGGGATCCCTGAGTGTGCAAATGAGCAGGTCTCCTTTTGTGCCTCCTCTTGGGCTCTTTGCTTCTGTTGGTTTGTCCTGTCTGAGTTCCATGTGATAGCTTTTGTTTTATCTTACTATATTTTACTTTGTTATATTTCTAAAAAATAATCAAATGAACAAATGAAAACAGGAACCACTGGGGTAAAGGTGAACAACTGAGCTGTCGTTTATACCTGCCGGGGGAGGGAGATCAGCTTTCTCCAACAACGCGACTCTGGGTATATCAACCGCTCCAGGACAGGCCTCGTGTCCAGGAGTAGTTGGTCAACATACAAGGGACTCCACAGTGTGTGTGTGTGTGTGTGTGTGTGTGTGTGTGTGTGTGTGTGTCTGTGCACGCACCACACACACACACACACACACACACACACACACAGTTTTAATTGGCCACAGTTTGGTGCTTGGGGGGAGAGGTGATTTTATTTTATTTTTCCTGGTTTGGCAGGGGTCGGGGATGGTTGTTGTAATGGATTTTTGGATCTGAAAGTTCTTAGGGAAGAGGAGGAATATGATCAAAATGTATTTAAATCGAAAATTGTTTTAAATGGTAAATATATATATAATAATAAAAAAGAAAAAGTAAAGAACCCAAGTATGCAAGAACTTCGTAGGAAATAAAACACTGCATGCTGACATCATCAGCCTCTAACAATGGGAGTCTTCGCACATCTTTTTCACAGCTCCTTTTGTACAATTTTGCAAATTAGAGGCACACACACTCTTCATACCATGAATATTCAAAAGGACCAGGACAGTTTAGTGCATACCTGTGACAGCCTTGACTGGAAATCACACCAATGACGGCTTTGACTGACTGCAAATCATACCTGTGATGGCTTTGACGGTCTCTGATTCATACCTGATGATGGCTTTCACTGCGAATCTGACCACCGTGGACAGCAGGAAGAGCGGTGTGACGAGGATGTGGAAGAGAGACAGAGAGGCAAAGGCCTCTGCGGGTTTCAGGTTGTTGCCACTGGCATAGGCATGGGTCACAAATGTCTGCACGCACACACACAAAAGGGTTTAATTAGAACGTTCTGGAGAAAGCGGTATACACTCGGACACTCAACTTGATGAGCCTAGCGTATCCTACTGTGCTGGCGTGCCCAATGAAACCATGAGAGGGAGTTACTTCAGCCCGAACTCATAGCAAATATTAAATGCTAAAACAATGCTGGACGTTGGCAAAGGCATAACGGTTTGCACATGATCCTTGAAGTAAGCTAGAGAGACAGACAAGTCGTCTTATTTATAGAATAGGAAAGTGACTTCTATCAAATCACTCTCTGTGTAGGGAGGAATAAACTGGAAAGAGAAGTGGACAGAGTCCCCTACACCCAGCCAGATACTTTCCAAGCAGCCCGGACTCTCTATCCCAAGCAAAGAGAATGTTCTAGCATTTAAATGTCCCTACTGCACACCTGTATTAACACTTCCACATTGAGTTTGCATGTTAGTGAGGAACAGGATCATTTAGCACGTCCTGGTTTCTAATGTGAGCTCTTTTGTATGAGGACCAGGTCACTATGATCAAGGTGGATACTTAACAACCACTGTTAGTTTTAATCCCAGCGGGGCATTTGCCTACCTTTGGAGAAAATTTTTATTGTCATGGCTAGGAGAGGTCCTGATACCTAGTAAGGTAGAAGCCAGGGATACCACCATTTATACCAACATTAAGGGTATCCTCTGACAGCACAGAATTATCCCAACCAAAGTGTCCCTGGTGTTATGGCTGAGCAATCTGGACTAGGACCCTTGGAGGGAAACCACAGAGAAGGAAGAGGAGTGGGAAGTAACAGCCACAGCCGCCCACACACTCTCTGTCAGAAGTCATCCATGACCACCGAGCTACCTCTATTTCTAAAAGCAATAAAACGAGTCTTACTGCAAGAACAGCTGCGATGGGAATGGCTGCGTTCATGAAGACTGCGGGGAGAAATCAAACATGTTACATCACTGACCTCGGAAACCATTCCTCCCATCACTGACCGAAATACCATTCTCCCCCATTCTTCCGTCACTGACCGAAAAACCACTCCCTCCCTGTCACTGACAGCGAAACCATCCTGCCTGCTTTTAGTCACCCACTATTACTTTTACTTCTTCCGTGAAAACCAGAATGGCAGAGAGCAATCCCAGTGCTCTGCCTGGACTTGCCAATACTCCCTGGGAGCTTTCTCCTCATCTGTAGTTCCCACATACACATTTTAGGCAGAAGGTAATTTTTTCAATAAGGAATTATGAATTTTTATCTCATTAAATGTTCCAAGCAACAGAATTCAGATAAAATAATCCTTTGGTGGTGCCAACTATTAGAATATGTAAAAAAAAAAAAAAGGTTCATTTTTGAGAGCATTTCCAGGTTATATTTTCTTTGCTCTACTGAACTAATTTAAGTTATGAAAATTTGGTTATTGTGAAGATGAAAAATTGAGAATTTGACATTACTTCATGTTCAGGATCCAACAGGGGTTATTCGTTTTCACTTTTCGACCTTTCAATTAATAAATAATTCCCTATCTTCCCCCAGCCTTCGAACCACAATGCAAAGGCAACTCAGAATTTTTGGCTAAAGTCCTAGAGGGTTTTTTGTCTCTTGTTTGTTTGTTTTTCTTGTTGTTTTGCTTTAAAAACTGATTGAGACATTTTTAGTGTGTGTGTGTGTGTGTGTGTGTGTGTGTGTCTGTGACTAAGTGTATATATGTGCATTATATTTTTGCAGTTGCCTGAGGAGGCCAAAAGAGGGCGCCAGATTTCTGAAGCTGCACTTGTGAGCCACCTGACGTGGGTGCTGGGAACTGAACCCAGGTCCTCTACCAGAGCAGAAAGTCCTCTTTACTGCAGAGCCGTCTTTTGCTTTGTAGCTGAGGCTGGACTGGAATTTACTGTGTGGCACAGTTTGGCTTGAATCTCAAGGCAATCCCTCTACCTTAGGCTCCCCAGGGCAGGGCTATAATTGTATACCGCCAATGATTACAGCATTTGGATTGTAGTAAAACCAGGTGAATGTTTCTAAGGATCCCTTTTGGAAGAACAGGGTTTTATCAAGACTCGCACCACTGTTATGTCAACACAAGACCCTGAACGTGGAGACATTTTCATGGCACCTAAAATAGAGCACGCCTTGCCCTCGATGCTGACTGCAGTTACGTTTCAGAACAGAGGTGCACACTGCCACAAAGACCTAGGGGTCATTTGTAATTCAAGAGAAAATAACACACAAACCTTCAAATGCCCACAACTTTAAAGATTTTTGGGAACAAAATGACCGACAAATAAAATTAAATATGAATGGGTGGCATTTGACTAAGTACGCTAATACAGGCCCATAATTCTAGAAAACACTGAGTCTGTGCTTGGAGACTTTCATAGCACATGGAAATTCTTGACACCACACTAGGAAAGCAGGTTGTATGTCAAGGAAGTTTGACTTCATTCACTTGAAGATTTTTTTTTCCTCCTTAACTTAATCTTCAGGAAAGTCTACCAGAAGTGCCCTCCAAAATAGATTAAAAAACCAAGAGTGGGTGCTTTTAAAGAATTTAGAGATAAAATAGTCATTCGCATGGTGGTCAAATCAATTTAAAGAAAAAGTTGCCCTACTAATACAAATGAAGATGGTTGCTCCTGACCATTAGACTGTACAAGGAGACCCCAGTGGAGGAGTTAGAGAAAGGACTGAAGGAGCTGAAGGGGTTTGCAACCCCATAGGAAGAACAACAATATCAACCAGCCAGACCCCACTAGAGCTCCCAGGGCTAAACCACCAACCAGTGAGTACACATGGAGAGACCCATGGCTCCAGTCACATAAATAGCAGAGGATGGCCTTGTTGGGCACCAAGGGGAGGAGAAGCACTTGGTCCTGTGAAGGCTCATTTCCTCAATGTAGGGGGATGCCAGGGCGTTGAGGTGAGAGTGGGTGGGAGGGAATAGGATCAGGGGGAGGAGCTATGGGAGAGGAGAAAAGAGGATAACATTTGAAATGTAAATGCACAAAATATCCAAGAAAAATAAAATTTAAAAAGAAAGAAGAAATCGTTGCCTTTTTCCTGGGAAGCGCCTGAGTTCCTCTCCATAACTGAGGAGCATTCCACCTGGAGCTCACGCCACCAGGGGAGACAGTTCAGCAGGTAAAAGCGCTCGCTGCACAGGGCTGGCAACCTGAGTTCGAGCCCTGGCACCCACAAAAGGTGGGCGTAAGAGTGAGTGTCGAGAACCTGCTCCACAAAGTTGTCCTCTGACTTCCACACACGTGGAGTGTGGGTGTCCTCACACATCATCGAAATAAGTAAAATAAAGCTTTTAAAAGTAGCAAGGATCTCAGTATATAAAGGATCACAGTCAAAAACAGTGCCGAGTCAGATTCAGGCCTCCCAGACGCTAGCCCTGTGCTGTGCTGCTCTTTATCTTTAGTGTGAAGAGAATCGTGTGGCCTGTGGACACTGGGTAAAACTGTATACACAAGAACGGGCTTCCGCTGAGGACTAGAGAGAGCAGGTCATTGGTTATAAGCCAAACTTAATCCTGTGTGCACTGGTCACTGGGCGTGACAGCGAAGACTCACTGGAAAGCGACGTGTAGAGCGCGAAGGTTTTGAGGCTGGAGAGTTCCTTCATTCTAGTCTCCTCCACGCTCTTGCAGAAAATGTGCTCCCAGGCATACAGCTTAAGGAGCTTGATGCCCTTCAGTATCTCGTTTGTCTTCTTCAGCCTCTCGGTGGAATAATCCTGGAAGGCAGAAGGGGAGACCGCAATGCCGATTCAGCCAATGGCAATAAAGAGGCGGGACCCAGAGATGCTCACGCCTCCAGGAGGCTTTGGCTCTGATTGGCAGGACCAGGAATCACGTGAGAAAATCCCAGGGGTAGCTCAGCTCAGTGTGATGCAGTCTCGACTTCATTCGTTCCTGATATTTTAGGCCAGCATCCAAAGGAATGGTTTCATCACGGCCTCATCATACATATGTGTCATTAAACTGTGTCCCTGTTTGTTCCCCTACTTACTGTCCTCGTGTCCTCTCTCCCCTCCTGCTGGATCTTGTTCCTCTCCCAATCGATCCCACATTCTGCTTTCTTACTATGTGTGTTCCATTGCCCTCTCTATCCTTTCCCCTTTAGGATGCCTTCCTCACCCAATATAATTCCCTTTTAGTATTGTCACACACACACACACATACACACACACACACACACACACACAAATACAAATATACACATGCATACAGATGCACACACACAATAACACACACACAGATACACCACACACATACAGGCATTCACACTCACACAAATGGACACACATGTATAGATATATTACACATACACCTGCACAAGCACAAACCTGCACACAGACGCACATTCACATATATACCTATGCCACTCACACATGCACATGGACACACACAAAAATGAACACACATGCACACACATACATGCACACAAAATATAAAATGCTTCCTCTGTTTGCGTCATCCACACCCAGGCACTAGACACATAGTATCTGAATTCTGCCAGTGTTAGCATGTGTGCTACCAAAGCAGAATAGTCCTTGGCTTTAAAATGAAGAAGTGAAGAAGGGGATCTTTCTAGAAACACATGCGCTTCTATTTCTTTAGCAGAAGGACAAGTGTGAACTAAAGGCGTGTGCTTTGCTTCCTCTGTGGAGCTGTGAGGGACCAGTGTGGGATGAATTCACATTTTCCCTCAGAGTCTTGTACCTGAGACCCAGCCCGCTTTCACCATCTTCCTGTTCCTTCTTGTATGTTCTTGTCTACGGCTAAAAATCAGAGTGACTTCAGAGGATTTAAGGTTCCCAGTTTGACCATTAGTTTGGCGGCCTCCTCCAACTCAGTAGTATCCCAGAACAGCCTACATGGTACAGGAGGCCCCACTACCATCAAAGTGGACACCAGAGTGAAAGGCAGACGGAAGAAAGCAAGGTGGCCATTCGGCTGCGTTTCATTAATTTATGTCTCTGCGTGGCCTTATATGCCTATCAAATGATGGCCCATGAGCAGCAAATAAAGGACAAATGTTTGAGGGGCACCCAGCATCCATCTGTGCTGCCATCCCATGTCTTTCTGTGTTTGAATGCTACAGTGAAAAGGGGAGGTGGCACAGAGCACTGTGAGGACAGACGCAGACACAGAGAGTCACCTTGTCCCAGCAGCAGACAAACAAGGGGGTGGGGAAGAGTCCCCCACATGTATAACATACAACTCCCTTGTCACAGTAGAAATGCCAACTGGAGGGGCAATGCCATGGGTGGGAGCAGCCCCACCTGTGGCGTCCGATTTACACACAGCCTCGCTCACACTCGATCTAGCTTTGTTTCTAAACACACTGTCAACTGTAGGTTGATGTTCTTATGCAGGTGAAAGCAGCACAAGATAAAACGGGACCTGCCATTGGACGAGAGAAAGGGAAGCAGGAACAGAGGTTTTAGAAGAGGGAAGAGCAGAAAGAGAGAAGCAACATGAAGGCGGACATAAACGATCCTCGCTGTGCATCTCTACATAGTTACAGGTTGCTATGACTATTCTTAAGGGATGGACGTGTACAGGACTCTGTGTGTCTAGATGAGCAAACTATATCTTATCTAGGTGGGCCAGTTTATATCCCTACCATTGGTTGTAAGTTATTTGTGTGGGTGTATTGCACATTGAGCGTTTAACACATAAGTCTGGTTGTTGGTTTCCAGTTTGTTGAGTCATAACTCAACTGTGTTGTTGGGAGTGTGAGCAGAGTCCATGACAGGAAGCCATGCTAGGCTACAGAATGCTTGGGGCTAGCATGGTGTGGGGCCAGGCTAACACGGCCTGCGGAACACGATGTGTGTATCAGGCATGGGAACAACCTGCCAAGGGGACAGTGTGTAAAAGCTGCTGACAAGAGCGCACAGATCCATGCAGAGTGGGAACTTGTGGGAACTGGTCATGTGCATTTTTAATTATACCACAACAGTTAACAATGTTACTATTTCCAAATGGTTGTTTGCAGAAAGCCAGTGTTTGCTCAAAGAAAACGATTTCGTGGTAATGAAGTTGAAGCAGAAAGGGTCAGTAAGGGCTGTGTATTCATGACCATGATTACACTCCATAGGGTTTGCTGGTCCCAATGGGTTTCAAGCAACCGCACATACCATTGGCAGGAATTGAACTTCAGATGCATGGCACCCAATCTGAGACTCCTGCTCGATTCATGATTCATTTTTTCCTGGTCATAACTGACATCCAAGGCTTAAGAGTCACTTTTGACAGCTTGCTTCTCTCTCTCTCTCTCTCTCTCTCTCTCTCTCTCTCTCTCTCTCTCTCTCTCTCTCTCTCGATCCAGTCAGATGTGGTGGTTAACACCTCTACTCTCAGCATTGGAGAGGCAGAAACAAGCAGCTCTCTGTGAGTTCAAGGGCAGCCGGGTCTACATTAGTGAATTCCAGGACAGCCAGAGCTACATAGTGAGACCTTGTCTCAAAACACAACAAAAGTCCCAAGGGCTTAGCACCGGTGATTCCCACAGTGTGAGACGAAACCAGTCAAGTCTGAAGTCCCCACTCTACCTTCCTAAGCTGTCCTCACGTGGCCACTACAGAAACCACTGTGGAAGCTCTTCCACAGGACTCAAGCTGCATCTATCGCACGACCCAGCTATACCACCCCTGAATACTCACCCAAATGACTCCAACTGAACACACCACAGAGGCAGTGGCACATTAATGTCAATACAATGTTAGTCACAGTAGGTGAGCTTTCCATTGGCAGGGGAACGGATGAGGAAAATGTGTGGAGACACCACAGACATGAAGAACAAAATTATGTTCCTGGCAGGACAATGGGTGCAACTGGAGGTTATCATATTAAGTAAATTAGATCAGACTCAAAGTGGCAAATGTCGTGTTTTCTGTTATGTGTGAGCTGTAGATTTTACAGAGATGACATGAAATTGGGTGTGAGGCTGCTCAGACAGACAAAGGGGCTGATGGGAAATGAAGAAGGCAGCACGGATGATATAGACGGAATATAGTCAACACCCACTGAATACTTGAATGAAATCTACTATGTGGGATGAACGGACACCAACTTTAAAACACTTTTGCAGTAATAAAAGCACACATTCACTGACCGAGAATCCAAATGAAGCCAGGAAGGGTAGCACTTTAATCGCAGCATTCAGGAGGCAGAGGCAGGCAGAGCCCCATCAATTCAGGCCAACCTGGTCTACACAGCCAATTTCAGGCCAGCTAGGCTGAAAGGTTCCAGGTTTTGGAGGGGATACATGGAATACAATGATTTTTGAAATTATCCAGATTGAGATGAATTGACCTCTTATATTATAATTCAATAATAATTATTATTTCCTAATAAATTCCCCAAGGACGCGACTCACCAGAGTGCTCTTCTGAGCCTCCGCCAGTTTCGTGGCGATGAAGTACTGAATCGGTGCGAGGAGCACGATGACCGCCGCGCCAACCAGCGCGCTTGACCCAAGCAGATTATAGAGCAGGATCACCCCCATTATGATCTAGGAGGGAGCACGGGAACAGGAGAGTGAGCGGGGCTGGGAGCCGGCGGTGGGACAAATGCTGCCGGCGAGAATGGACCGTCCTAATTATCATTCGAAGTTTACTTGGGGGTCAACTCAACTGTGACAGTTGGGTTTTGCTAAGATTCCTTTTGGATGGAGAAAGAAGGTATTTTCAGTATGTTAGTGTGTACAGCTGGTGTCAGACCACCCTATTGCTGCAAGCTGCCAAGAGGCCTCCTGGTGTTTCTGGCCTTAAAAGCTCTACACTTGAAAAACAAATTAACATCAAGAAGCTGAAAAGGCCGTCACCCACTATGACCTTGATGTTTTAGGTTCTCCTGGAGTTGTGCCAGCTTTTCCAAGTTTTGGGAATTTACATATTGGCAGCATTCCAACACAAGCATAGTAGCGCTTCTAGGGGCCAAAGGCTCCCTTCCTGGTGACCCCCAAAGACACTTAAGACAACAAAGCTATGAGCAACCAAACCTGTGGAGAAATCTGGGTGTGGTGACAAAAACTTGTGATCCCAGCACTTGGGAGGCTAAGGCAGGAGGATTGCTGTGAGTTCAAGACCAGCTAAGACTGCATGGTCGAACTTTAAACCCAAATGAGCAAACTTAAACAAAGCAAACCAACCAAACAAACAAAACCAGCACATAGAAAGTCTCCTGGGGTACTTATCACATGGAGTCTTCTCTTTTTATCAAGTTGTTACTTTTGTTTCTGAGACTGGCTTCCAACTTGCTACATAGCCAAGGCTGGCTGAACTAGCTAAGGCTGGCTGAACTAGCCAAGGCTGGCTCAGGCTTGCTATCTATTGTGTTCAAACACTTGTACTTCATGAGTTTGAATTTCCAGTTTAAAAAACAGCTATAAGCAATACTTATAAGAACTTGCATTTTTACTATCTATACACTTTAATAAGCGTAGTGTATAAAGTTAATTTCAGCATAAAGATGAAAATTTTTGAGGTCATGAAAAATACCCAGCACGGCAACTCAGAAAAATAACTGTAAGGGCTTCTTTGGCCTTTGTTATCCAGTGGGATGAAAAACCATGTCTTTAAAAAAAAACACATTTAAACTGCTAGTCTATATAATATATAACTAAATATCACTGAAGCCTGTCACAGTCTAACCATCTTACAAAGCTCGGTGTTCTGCATTCCACTGTCAGGTGAGGCCATGGGCTGGACTGAAGTGACCACTATAGATCAGAAATGCTGTGGGATTCTTCAGAATGAAAGGGTTCGAACCTGGGGGTGGATTTGGACAGCGACACTAACAACTGGTGGATTCCCAAGTGCTGTGAAGTGCAAGATCCCATTTCCAAATGCTTTGGACCTGGTGATTTATTAAAACTTGAGGACCTCCACAACTGGGTCAAGAAAAGATGGGTGCTTTCAGAGTGCAGTTAAAGAATTATCATGTAGAGGAGCTCAGCTGCAGTGCACACAAGGGGCACCACAGGCATTGGAACTCAAGCAATATAATGCCACCTCCTACGTTTTAACCTTCTAACATCTCTTAGTCTCATATTCCTTGTCCACAAAAACAGGGCCTAAGGGCACTAGAGTATTTCAGTGGTATAGCATCTGTGAACCAAGTGTCCTCTGCTCTGCTCGTTTTACCCCCCTGCTAACGAGCATCTTATGTCCATTGATCTACCTGAACGGGCATGGCCCACAAATTGGGACACAGGAACAAGAACCACATGAGCTGATTGGTTTCTATGGCAACCAAGTTGTTGATCTGTCCCAGGGTCATCTCACCCATGGATAGGTTAGAAGTAGACAGTCGAAGGATTTTGTTGTAGATCATAGCCTGTAAGGAGAAGTGGGGAAGGATGAAGGCCAGGCTGCAAACTCGCAATACTAATCAATTAATAATGCCTAACTAATAATTGAAAAGGTAATTGTTAGTTTTTTTTTAAATATACAGGCTTCTCTACCTTCTTAAACTAATCGTAATCTTAAATGTGAGCTTCTGTTTTCTAGAATTATAACATACACCCTACGTTAAGCACTATGCTCAGAAACAGACATTCATGGGGATGGTAGATGCAAGATTCTTAGAATATCTTTCTTAGTGCATGATTTTGAAAGTCCCCCTACACATTAATCTGTGTTTCTCTCGTCAAGTAGAAGCTACTGATCTGAGAGCCAAAGGGGGGATATGAGAAGGAAGGGGAGGTCCAAAGTTGGGGTGACAGAAAGGTGATTGAATTTATGCAACCCCAAAACAGAAGGAGAGAGGAAAATTTGCAGGGGAGGGAGGAGGAGGAGGGGGAGAGGGAGAAAGCAATGTATAAAATAATGTATGTATGAAAACTTCACAACAGTCCCTCTTGTAAGTGCTAAGTTTTGAAGTAGATCCTGGAAACTCATGGCTATAACATTAAAGTGAACATAGTGTGGAGTGGGGGGATCCCCTGGCTGGCTAGTCTTCTCATCAATACCCGTGATGAATAAATGGTATCATTTATAAGACACAAAGGTTGCCGTGTTCCACATACCAGCAGAGCCCCACGCAGGTTGATGCCGGTCTCTATGGTCACATAGTAGGAAGCCTGCAAAAATGTCCTTTGCAGGATGAGGGCCAGGAAGAGCAGGACAGCCAACACATGGGCATTTTCCAGAAACTCCTTCGACGAGAGTGTCTCTGAAAACTTTTCGTGAAAGGGAGAAAGGAAACAAATTCAAGCAGGTCTTTCCATCTGCGTTTGTTAAAGTATGCATGATTCTCAACTTAAAACTCAGTGTTCTTACAATGCAGGCACCAATCTCCCTTGATATGGGGGCTCTCATTGAACTGGAGCTCACGGTTTCAGCTCACATAGATGGTGGGTGAGCCCCAGGGGCCTTCCTGTCTTCACTTCCCCTGTGCTGGGATGGCAATCACCCTGGGTTTACTGACTGGGATAACTTCACCCAGGTTCTATGTATCTTGATTAATATGCATGAAACAAATTTTAAAACATTTTATTTATCTCACCCACGTGTCACCTCCGGGGAGAAAATATGACTTGTGAAAAACTGTCTTAGTAGGAAGCTGACTGAATCCATAGGGATATAAAGCACTGGGTCAGCTTTGTACACAGCAGAAGCGTGTGGTAACGGTCAATGAAGTGTGTAGCAATATTAGAGACATTCCTCTTTTTCATGATTGTAATTTAGTGCTGTGAAGGAGTGTATAGAACAAATAGGCTTGTAGTTCTGAATCTGGGGTAGTGGTCACCTCCTCTTTCTCTTCCTCCTTACCACCTCCTCTCTTCTTCCTTTTCCTCCTCCTCCTTCTCCTCCTCCTCTTCCTTCTTCTTACCCCCTCCTCCCTTCTTCCTTTTCCTCCTTCCCCTTCTCCTTACTCCCTCCTCCTCCTCTTCCTCCCCCTCCTCCTTACCTCTTACTCCTCCCCTTCTTCCTTTTCCTCCTCCCCCTCCTCCTTATTCCACTCTTCCCCCTCTTTCTTTTCCTCCTTCCCCTTCTCCTTAACCCCTACTCCTTCTCTTCCTTTTCTTCCTCCCCCTCCTCTTTACCCCCTACTCCGCCATCCTCTTCCTTCTCAAATTCCTCCTAACCCCTCCTCCCATTCCTCTTTTTTCTCCCCTTCCTCCTCCTCCTCCTCCTCCTCCTCCTCCTCCTCCTTCTCTTTCTCTTCCTTTGTTCCCCCTCCCCTTCCTCCTCCTTCTTTTCTGATAGTTAAGTGAATAAAAAATGTAATTGACAAAAATGTGTAAGACCCTAAGCAATGTTTGTGGCTTCAGAATGGCCATTCTAACTGCAAGGAAGCTCACCGAGATGGATAATTTGGGACTAGCAAATGTTTGTTTGAATAGCTAGCTTATTGTAGCTGTGTGAATGCTTTTCAATAGGATGTGTTTTTAAAAATCTAGTAAAAATATACTTCTGTTTTCTTCTTCATCTGTCTTGAGTATGCATTTGAATCTCAAGTCTTATCCCATCTTCATTATCCTGGCCCTGCATTTCAGGTGTAGAACTGCCAATAATTAATTTTTGCACAAAGTTCCTCAACACAAATGGTGCTTATTAAATATTTATAAGCTTCAAATCTTAGGAATAATTTTTTGGACAGATACAGTCATTGAGTGTGTGTGTGTGTGTGTGTGTGTGTGTGTGTGTGTGTGTGTGTGTGTGTGTGTGTGTGTGTGATTTTTTTCCTAAAAGAAAATTATTTGGATCTGCACCCTGGTCAGGAAAAAATAAATGAAAGACTTTTTAGAATTTAAGGAAAATGAAGGCACAACATATTCAGACTTATGGGAGACAATGAAAGTGCTAAGAGAAAAACTCATAGCTCTGAGTGCATCCATAAAGAAATGGGAGAGAGCCACCTAGTTGAAATCTCTAGAACAAAAAGAAACATATACACTCAAGAGGAGTAGATGGCAGGAATTCAAACTCAGGACTGAAATCAACCAAGTAGAAACAAAAAGAACTATACACAAAGAATCAGCAAAACCAGGAGGTTTTTGAGGTTCTTTGAGAAAATCAAAAAGATAAACCTTTAGCCTGAATAATCAGGGGGCACAGAGACAGTGTCCAAATTAACAAAATCAGAAATAAAAGGGGAGTCATAACAACAACAACTAAGGAAATTAAAAAAACATAATTAGATCCTAATACAAAAGGATATACTCAACAAAATTAGAAAATCTGAATGAAATAGATAATTTTCTAGACAGATATAAGGTACCAAAGTTAAATCAGGAAAAGATAAACCATCTAGACAATCCCATAACCCCTAATGAAATGGAGGCAGTCATTAAAAATCTCATAATCACTAAAATTCCAGGACCAGATAGTTTTAGTGCAGAATTCTATCAGATTTTCATGGAAGACATAATACCAATACTCTTCAAACTATTCCACAAAACAGAAACAGAAGGCACACTACCTAATTCATTCTGTGAAGCCACAGTTACACTGATACCAAAACAACACAAAGACTCAACAAAGACAGAGAACTTCAGACCAATTTCCCTTATGAATATTGATGCAAAAATATCCAATAAAATTCTTGCAAACTAAACCCAGGATCACATCAAAATGAGCATTCACCATGATCAGGTAGGCTTCATCTCAGGATGCAGGGATGGTTCAATATACGGAAATCCATCAATGTAATCCATTATATATTAAACTTAAGGAAAAAAAAACTAATGATCATCTCATTAGGGGCTGAGAAAGCATTTGACAAAATTCAACACCCCTTCATATCGAAAGTCTTAGAAAGATTGGGAATTCAGGGCCCATACCTAAACATAGTAAAGGCAATATACAGCAAACCAGTAGCCAACATCAAAAAAAAATGTAGAAAAACTTGAAGCAATCCAACTAAAATCAGGGACTAGACATAGCTGTCTACTCTCTCCCTATCTATTAAATATAGTAATCAAAGTTCTATCTAGAGCAATTTTACAACAAAAGGAGGTCAAGGGGATACAAATTAGAACAAAAGAAATCAAAATATCACTCTTTGCAGTTGATATGATAGTATACTTAAATGACCCCAAAAATTCCACTACAGAACTCCTTCAGCTGATAAACAACTTCAGCAAAGTGGCTGGATATAAAATTAACTCAAACAAATTAGTAGCCTTCCTCTATTCAAAAGATAAAGAAAAAGAGAAAGAAATTAGCAAAATGACACCCTTCACAATAGTCACAAATAATATAAAATATTTTGGTCTGACTCTAACCAAGCAAGTGAAAGCTCTGTATAACAAGAACTTCAAGTCTCTGAAGAAAGACATTGAAGAAGACCTCAAAGATGGAAAGATCTCCCGTGCTCATGGATTTTCAGGATTAACATAGTAAAAATGGCCATCTTAAAAAAAAAGCAATCTACAGATTAATGCAATCCCCATCAAAATTCCAACTCAATTCTTCACACAGATAGAAAGAGCAGTTCTAAAATTCATCTGAAATAACAAAAAACCCAGGATAGCAAAAACTATTCTCAACAATAAGAGAACTTCTGGGGGAATCACCATCCCTGACCTCAAGCTCTACTACAGAGCAACAGTGATATAAAACAGCATGGTACTGATACATAAATAGAGAGGTAGATCAATGGAATAGAATTGAAGACACAGAAATGAACCCACATACCTATGGTCACTTAATCTTTGACAAAGAAGCTAAAACCAAATTCAGCATATTCAACAAATGGTGCTGGCTTAAGTGGCGGTCAGCCTGTAGAAGAATGCAAATCGATCCATTCTCATCCCCTATACAAAGCTCAAGTCCAGGTGGATCAAAGCTTCCACATATAACCAGATACACTGAATCTATTAAAAGAGAAATATGGGAAAGAGCCTCAAGCACATGGGCAGGGGGAAATTTTTCTGAACAGAACACAATGGCCCAGGCTCTAAGATCAACTCTAGACAAATGGGATCTCATAAAACTGAAAAACTTCTGTAAGCCAAATGACATGGTCATCAGGACAAAACAGCAACCTACAGATTGGGAAAAGATCCTTACCAATCCTACATGCAACATCTACATCCAATAGATACAAAGAACTCAAGAAGTTAGACTAGAGAGAATCAAATAACCCTATTAAAAATGGGGTACAGAGCTAAACAAAGAATCCTCAACTGAGAAATATTGAATGGCCACAAAGCACCTAAAGAAATGTTCAACATCCTTATTCATCAGGGAAATGCAAATCAAAATGACCCTGAGATTCCTCCTCACACCAGTCAGAATGGCTAAGATTAAAAACTTAGGTGACAACAGATGCTGGAGAGGATGTGGAGAAAGAGGAACACTCCTCCATTGTTGGTGGGATTGCAAACTGGTACAACCACTGTGGAAATTCGTCTGGCGTTTCCTCAGAAAATTGGACATAGTACTACCTGAGGACCCAGCTGTACCACTCCTGGGCATATACCCAAAAGATGCTCCAACATACAACAAGGACACATGCTCCAGTATGTTCCTAGCAGCCTTATTTTTAATAGCCAGAAGCTGGAAAAAAAATCCAGATGTACCTCAACAGAGGAATGGATACAGAAAATGTGGTACATCTACACAATGGAATATTACTCAGCTATCAAAAACAATGACTTTATGAAATTCATAGGCAAATGGATGGAACTGGAAAATATCATCCTGAGTGAGGTAACCAAATCACAGAAAAACTATCATCCTGTGTGTTGCAACCCAGTCACAAAAGAACACACATGGTATGTACTCTCTGATAAGTGGATATTAGAACAAAAAGCTCTGACTACCCACAACACGACCATATGAAGCTCGAGAATAAGGAAGACCGAAGTGTGGATGCTTCAGTACTACTTAGAAGAGGGAACAAAATAATCACGGGAGGTAGAGGATGGGAGGGACTTGTGAGGAAAAGAGGAGAGGGAGGATGGAAGGGGTGACAGGATCAGGTGTAGGAGAAGATGGGGGATATGTACAGAGGGTCAGGAAATTGTGTGGCAATGGGGATGGGAAACTGAGGGTAGCCACCAGAAAGTCCCATATACCAGGAAAGCAAGAGGTTCCCAGGACCCAATGGGGATGATATTAACTGAAACACCCAACAAAGGGGAGAGAGAACCTTGTAGAGACCATATCCAGAGGTTAGGCACAGACCCTGGTTGAGGGATGAGGCCACCCACCCTTCTCAAAAATTTAACCCAGAATTGCTCCTGTCTAACAGTAATGCAAGGACAAAGAGTGGAGCAGAGACTGAAGGAAAGGCCATCAAGAGAGGGCCTCACCTGGGAATCCATTCCGCACACAGCCACTAAACCCAGACTCTATTGTGGATGCCAAGAAGTTGCTGACAAGAGCCTGATATAACTATCTTCTGAGAAGCTCTGCCAGTGTCTTACAGATACAGAAGCAGATGCTCAAAGCCAACCATCTGACTGAGCACAGGGACCCCAATGGAGGAGTCAGGGGGAAGGTTTGAAGGAACTGAAGGGGTTTGCAACCCCGTAGAAAGAACAACAATATCAACCAACCCGATTTCCCAGAACTCCTAAGGACTAAACCACCAACCAAAGAGTACCCATGGAGAGACCCATGGCTCCAGCTACATATGTAGTAAAGGATGGTCTTATCTGGCATTAATAGGAGGAGAGGCCCTTGGTCCTGTGAAACCCCAGCATAGGGGAATTCCAGGGCAATGAGGCAGGAGTGAGTGGGTGTGTGTGGGGGGCAGCACCCTCATAGAAGCAGGGGAAGGGGGAGGGAATAGGGGGTTTGCAGAGGGGAAACCAGGGAGGGGGATAACACTGGAAATGTAAATAAATTAAATAAATAATTAAAAAAAAACTTTAAAAAAAGAAAATTATTTGCTTTACTAAAAACATTAAATTCCTCTATAAATAACCATGCTTGAACTTCTCATACCACTGCATTAATAAAAAGTGACAATTACAATGTAATCTTTCAATAATGCGTTTCTTTTTCAAATACACCGTGAACCAGGCAGGCAAGATGGCTCAGCAGGTAAAGGTGCTTGCCACCAAGCCTGATGGCCTGAGATCAACCCCAGGATCCACACAGTGAAAAGAGAGAACCTGCTCCACTCCCGTAAGTTGTCATTGAGCCCCACACGTTAGCTATGGCACCCGCATGCCTACGCATGGTAGTGATTTCAATAACAATGTTGCCTGTCAGCTCATATGTTTGAGTAGTTGTCCTGAGTTGGTGGAACTGGTCAGGAAGGATTAGGAGGTATGGCCTTGGAGGAGGGGTGTCACAGAGAGCAGGCTTTCAGGTTTTACTTGCCCATGCCATTTCAAGTTAGCTCTTTCTCAGCCTCGTGCTTGTGGATCAAGATGTAAGCTCTCACCTGCAGCTCTAACACCCTGCAACCTGCCTGCCCACCAGCCCGCCCGCCTGCCGGTCCGCCTGCCTGCCCGCCCGCCCGCCAGCCTGCCTGCCTGCCTGCCTGCCTGCCCGCCCGCCCGCCCGCCCGCCTGCCCGCCCACCTGCCCGCCCTGTCTACCTGTCCGCCTGCCAGCCTACCCGCCTGTCCGCCTGTCCGCCTGTCCGCCCGCCCGCCTGCCTGCCTGCCTGCCTGCCCACCCGCCTGCTGCCCGCGCTTTCAACGCTCCCCACTGTGATGGTCATGGACTCACCCTCTGAAACTGTATCTCTTCAATAAATTGTTCCTTCTATCAGTTTCCTTGGTCATGGTGTCTTCACAGAGATACAAAAGCAACTAATACAAGCGATAAATAAATTTTAAAAGCCGTGCACTTACTCTCGTCGTGTTATTATTCTTCGGTTCATTCACACGCTGGACGATTCCGGAAATACAAAGAGGGCCGGCAAAGCCCAGCAAGTCAGCCAAGTAGCGGAACGTGCTGCTCAGCAGGATCGGTCTCCCAAAAGCCCGGTACATGGCCAGCCATATGGACGGAGTCCGATTCGGATGATCCGCAGCCTTTTTCTGAAACAAATGGACTGAAGTAAATAAAACCTTAGGACAGCAGTCGGCCTCGGCAGCTGCGAGGTGCTTTCTGAAGTCCCAAAGATAACTGTGGAGACATCAGTGGGACGTGGGAAAGTCTGCTCCTTTCATTTAATACAAGTATTAGCTATTGGACCCCACACATACACACAAGAAACCTATACAACGGAGTGTACAAGTCAGTTCTACACCTCTGTCCTTAGTCATCACCGGATTCTTAAGGACAAATGCATACGGTTATGAGGTTCCAATCACATTTCCTTTCAAAAGTACCATGAGCAGACAAGATGGCTGTGTGAGTAAAGGTGCTTGCCACCAAGCCTGGTGACCTGAGATCAAACCAGGATCTATGTGGTGAAAAGAAAGAACCTACTCCTACAAGCTGTCCTCTGATCGTCCGTATAAGGCATGGCATGTCCATGTCGACACTCACTACAGTGTTTGAATTAAAAATGGTCTCACAGGCCTGTGTGTTTGAGTGTTTCGTATTTGTAAGAGGTTCCCAGTCACACTCTGTGAGCTAAAGTGGATTATCACACCTCATTTATCTTCCACATGTTCTCAGCTTCACGGAGAGGAGTCAGTTCATTTTGAAATTGTTAGGGGCTGAGCTTGAAAAAGGAAAAAAAAATGGATACATGCTTAAGATAACCATTGACTTGTAAGCCGTCAGCCGTTGTTTGTAAAGACTTTAAGGCCTGAGCATGTGTGGTGGCAAAGAAACCAGCTCACTGTGGTGGAAGGCTGGAGGGATGGTTCAGCTGGTAAACGGCTCTCCTTGAAAGCTTGAAGACAAGAGGACAATCCTCAGTAACCACATGAAAGAGGACAGGCATGGTGGCTTGGATTCCTAACACTGAGCAGGCAGGCCTGGTGCTTCCTGGCCAGCCAACTCCATGGGGGTTGGGGGTAGCTATGTCTCACTGAGAGGCTCTGCCTCCTTGACCTCCACAAACTGGAACAGAATCATCTTTCATATTCAGTTAACCACTGGAGCTCATGATTTCTACATTTTCTCAGGTTCACTCATATGACATGAGCACAGAGACTTGAAACTGTTCCTTGAAGGCACACAGGAAGTCTGAGGTAAGTTTACTCTCTATTTTATATATTTTAAATGAGAGAAGTTTACAGATTTTGATGTAATATTTCCTCAAGGAAAACCAAGAAGGGACTCAGGCCCATTTGTAGCAACTTTTCCTGCAATCGCAGTTTCGAAACACAAGATTCTGAGACAGGAGGTTTTCATCATTTACCATTAAACAATTAGTTGGTTTTCACTTAACATTGCCATAGTGCTCTAACAGATTCAGCATGCAGGATTCTGTCATTGTGAATATCAACATTGTAAAGATTGTTGCAACAAAAATACATCTAGAACTGTGTATCCCACCTAGGACCCCTTAGAAGAGTAACAGGACAAATTTCAGATTTACAAAGATGGAAATAAGGAGCAAATGGGAAGAAGATGATGAAGATACATTGTATCCAGGCATGAATTTGTCAAAGAATAAGGCAAAGGTACCAATAGCTCACACGTTTTAACTTTTCTCAAGGATCTTGTGAATTGCTTTTCTAAGTATGATAAAAAAAAAACCATATGTTCATTAATAAGTACTTTAAAGAAACCTCACATTAATTACCAACAAACACTGGGTTTTGTGCTTCAAATTTAATTTGAATACTCTCCAAGTTTGAAGCATAGACATTCTATGTTAACAGGTTAGTTACATGAGATCACTCAGCTTTAGGTTTCATGTGCATGGGTGTCATGCCTTCTGTGTGTATGTGTATGTAGGGCCCTCCAAAACTAGAAGAAGGCATTGACTCCCCTGGGAATGGAATGTCAGATTGTTGTGAGCCACCATGTGGGTGCTGAGAGTCAAACCCAGGACCTCTGGAAGAGTAGCCAGTGCCCTTAACCACTGAGCCATCTCTCCAGTCCCTGAGCTTATTTTTAATGTATACTTGAGTACATGTCCCAGAGGAAAACAGTGCCCTCAGAGTCCTTACATGATTAGGGACAACAGTCACGACACCACTTTACTTCATCAGCCCTTCCTCTTTGTCCTCAGTGTCATAATTAACAAGAAGCCAAATTACTGGGTGAGGCAGACGGAGAAAACCTGCTTTCCCTTGGCCGCAGACACTATTTGAGCTTTGTACTTTGGTATTTAACAGGCCTGCTCAGTGTGGTTAGAGGTGTGTAAGACAGATTCTGTTACCTTCTGCTCTTCGTAGGCCTCCTTCAAGCAAACATAATTCGTCACCGCCCTCATTGCTATCGGCAACTTTCCGATCGCCTTCAGATCAATAGGTTTCCTGTGAGCTGATATGATAAGCGTGTTCATCCACCAGTAAGTAGCTTTGGACAGCAAATTCACAAACGGCTGGAGGAACCTCACGCCCAGGTCCTGGAGGTCCTCTGGAGGCTTCACTTTCTGAGGATTCATGAAGAAAACATATCTCTGCGGGTAGGAAGAATTCCACAGTGTGACCATTAGCCCACGTCTCTCTCCCCGGATTAAAAATAAAACCACAACCCTTTCTACATTTTCGTTTAAGGCAGCCAAGACCCGTGTTTTAATTTATGGTCCTTTCCATTGCACTCTGAAATTTCCTTTGCACTGATTCTTCTTTGTTTTCCTTAGATTAACCAGCGAGTTGCCAGAGTTCCACACTGAAACCACTTGTAGACATCCTGAAAAAGCCATTAGACTTTTAAAAGAGCTTATGTTTACCCTGTGACCGGGTTAAATTAATGAAGATCGTTCTGTCATTGAGATTCTAACGCCATTGCTGAATCACGTGGTTTGGCTGATAACTGTCTACTGTCCCGATTTACTGCGGTTTATATCTTCCTACTCATAAAGTTATTTGATAGAAATGAACGTTGAAAAGCCTGCTAGTGCCAGTAGAGTCTCAGGCTGTGACGGACAGCATCAGAACAGGAAGTATGGAAGGCAGCACGGGCTCCGTGCCCTCATGGTAGTCCTAATTATTCTGTTTTGGACACGGACCTAAAGTTACCGCTCTCGAAGCTCCATCAGGGAAAAAAGCAGACCACATAAACTTATTTCCTCTATAATGATCGACCTCAAGATTCATGTTTTGATGAACCCAGATTTGCCTTTGCCAAATCATGGATGAAGAAATCTATGGATGAGGGAATCAATCACTGCCTGCAAGAGCATAAATATAGCTTAGGTTCACCCAGGTCCTGAGAAATGAGTGGTCTGGTATTATAAGTGGGAATGAGCACACACACGCACACACATGCACATGCATATATACAGGTACACACATGCACATACACATGTAAGCACATGAACATACACACACGCACACACATGCACCCACACATACATATACATACATGCACACACATACATACAGGTACACACATGCACATATACATGTATGCACATGAACACACACATGCATCCACACATATATACACATACATGCACACACATACATACAGGTACACACATGAACATACACATGTAAGCACATGAACACACACACACACACACACACACACACACACACACACACACACACACACACGCTCTCATACAGTTGAATGGTGGGTGCCGGAGTGGTGGAGCTACTTCAGAAGGATTAGGAGATGTGGCTTTGTTGGAGGTGGTGTGTTTCTAAGGGTGGGTTTGAGATTTCAACTACTGGTGCCATTTGCAGTCTCTGTCTCTGTCTCTGTCTCTATCTCTGTCTCTGTCTCTGTCTTTATCTATCTATGTATCTATGTATGTATCTATCTATCTATCTACCTATGTATCTATGTATCTATCTATGTATCTACCTATGTATCTATCTATGTACTATGTATCTATGTATCTATGTATCTATCTATGTATCTATCTATGTATCTGTCTGTCTGTCTATCTATCTATCTCTCCATTCCTCCATCCCTTCCTTTCTCTCTCTCTCTCTCTCTCTCTCTCTCTGTCTGTCTCTCTCTCTTTCCCCCAGTTTTCATCACCATCTCCCTCTATATGTATCTCTATCTGTTGCATGCTTGTGTATCAAGATGTGAGCTCTCAGATACTGCTTCAGAGCCACGCCTGCCTGCCAGCCACCATTTCTGATCCTGAAGGCCATGGACTCTGAAACTGTTATTAACCCTAATAAACCCTTACTTCTCTAAGTTGCCTTGGTCACAGAACTTTATTAGAGCAATGGAAAACTAACCACAATTAAGGTCCTGCAATTCAGTGGCTATTGCAATTTTATGCTTACCCACATAAATCACATACCCCCCCCATTAAATACGCCTTAATTCCTGAATGGCCATAATCTTTAATGCTGAGGTCTTCACTGTCAGGCATCACACCAGTGCAATTGGTACTCACTCGGACCCGGATGACATTGATCTCCACAGCCATCAGCAGTCCATTCAAGATGACCATCACTCCCGTGATGCAGAAGCGCAGGTCTGACATTCCCCACCCCAACTGCCAGTATTTGACCAACTTTATTGTCTTTGTAATGAAGGCCATGACCCAGTACAGGAATAAAGCTGCAGAGAGAGAAGGAGGAATGTAAGGCTTCAGCAATACTTACACACAAGCACATTTAAAGTATCTCATTTGCAAATCATTCCTTTAGTAAGAAACGACGTATGTTTGAGTGTGTGTCATGGGTTTTGAAAGGATAAGGCATAGGGGTCAAGTCTATCCACATTCAGTCTTCTGCATGTGGATATCCGGTTTCCCTCAGCTCCTCTTACTGAAGAGACTCCCTTGACTCCAGTGTGTTTCTGTGCCTCTGTGCAGTCATGTGGCTGTAAGAGAGTGGCCTTATTTCTGAACTTGATTCCCTCTTCCAGTGGTCTGTCTCTTTTGAAACCGTGGCATGCTGTTTTGATTGCTAGGGCTTTGTGGTACCTTTTGGAGTCATGTGATGTTCTCTGCCTTGCATTTTTCTTCTCAACACTTATTCAATAGTTTGATATCTTTAATTCAGTCAGATCTGAGAAGAATGGGGTTAAGGTTTTGATTTGGGGATTTGATTGAAGCTATGAATTGCTTTGAAGCATGTCAACACTTTGATCACATGATCCATGGAAAGTATAAAAATAAGTTAGAAATATTGACGGCTTCCACTCGAATCATGTGTGATAGGTGGAAAGCCATAAGGAGAGGTAAGGATAACCTCTTGCCTTCAGGGTTTATGTGAGTCTGTGGTATTGTCTCTGACCTTGTTCCTTAAGACCTTCAGTTATGTGAAGAATTAGCAAGTCAGTATCTGTGTAATCTGTTTGTGAGGTGGGCTGCTTGTTCTCAGTGTGTGCGGATCATTGTGGGGAATGGTCTTGGGATGTATCCGTCTGTTCGGCAGGACTTCTGCTGTCCAGCTCACCTTCAAGAGGAAAGTGATTCTTCTTAAACAAATAGTCTTAGCCAGCACAGCTGCTTGCAGGACACAGAGAAGAGCAAGGACCCGAAAGCCATTGTCCTTGACTAGTCGTATAAAAGACGGACGGAACTCTTCACTCCTCACTACCACAGCCAGCACTGTGCCACAAATGTGAGTTACAAGTGACGAGATTCCATACACCTCTTTGGAAAAGACTGTAGTCCACTCTGTATGGGTCATTACACATGAATACAGGGTAAAAATGGAATCAAAACACAACAAACAATCCAGTCGGGCAAGACTTAGCAGGGCCTGAGTGGTTAAAGGGGCTTCTACCCTTCCTCACTGAAGCAGAACTGGACATTAGCATCAGAACTAAACATATGTCAGGTTATGTTTTAGCTTAAGATGTATAAATAAGGTTAGATTGGGGGGGGAGAGCAAGCCAAATGATTCCCTGCCTAAAGAGATCCACTTCAATACTGGAGACAGGTTAAAAATAAGTGGTGGGAAAAATGTAACATGAAAGCTGGAAAAGTAAGACCCTGTTAATTCCAAGACAAGCAGACTTCAAGAAGGAATATTCGCTGGAAGGGAAAATGTCCCCAACAGTGGCAAAAGGGCCTATTTTTCAACGATCAAATTGTGATGGCCCCAATGAGAACTTGAAGAACTGGACACGATCAAGCATCTCATAGTATCAGATGTTTGTGAAATTATTTAAATCTGGCTTCATAAAAGCCACTCACCACCTTCAGACTGTACTCCACTTTCACTGACCGTGGAGCTGGTGATTAGGAAAGGAGGCATAATAAAATTAAAATAGGAGAGGGATAGGCAGTGGTCAAGGCAATTCTTGCACAAGCAGCCAGTGTGAGTTCTGAGTCTCAGTTCCCCAGAACCATGTGAGGGCTGAGAGGTCTCACTGAACCGCCTGTCATTCCAACACCCAGAAGGCAGAGACAGAGGACCCTGGAGCAAGCGGTCCAGCCAGAGCAGCTGTGCAGGAGAACATGAAGACCCTGCCTCAGGGACTAAGGTAGAAGAGCAGAGAGGATAATTCCTAACATCCACCGGAGGTACCTACGCATATGTACGTGCACACCTATGCATCTGTACCTGTCCACACAGGTACTCACACACACATGCGCATGCCTACACACAGGTATACCACACAAACAGGCACAAGAAAAAAGGAAGAAAACAAGACAACAGAAACCATACAGAGCATGATTGCATTCAAGTCATAACATAATTAAGTTTTTAAAATAAAACTAGACATGGCGGCGCACGCCTGCAATCTCAGAGTTGGGGAGATTCTGACGAAAGTATGAGCTCAACCTGGGCTACATGTTAAGACCCTATCTCAAACACAAAAGGAAAGGTCAGGAATGGAACTAGGGAGGTGGCTCAGAAGTTAATAGCACTGGCTGCTCTTCCGGAGGACCCATGTTTGATTCCTAGAACCCATATGGTAGCTCACAACCATCTATAATTCCAGTTCCATAGGATCTAGTTCTATCTCAGGTACACACACGGTACATAGCATGTGCCACCAAAATACTCATACACATAAAATAAAATTTTAAGACAAAAGTGTTATTTTTTTTAAAGTCAAGAACAATGTCTGTCACCTCTGAATAGTTGGTTAGTGGATGACAGAAACTTAGCATTTCAAAACAGTTCCCGTGCTTCTCATCTCTCAGTTTCCATGTGCTCTGAGTTCAAGCATGGGTCATCTGGATTCTCTCGTCATAAGGCAAACCAAATGATGACAGGGGCTGGAGGGTCAGCCCAGGACCAGCTGACTTTGAACTTTTGTCCTTGTCGTTTTTGTTGGGTCCTCCTTGACCTCAGGAGACTATGACAGACAAGGAGCACAGACGCAGTACAGTCACCTTTGAGATTCTCTATTCAGTCGGCTACCAAGACATCCCCTAACGCTTAAACCAAGTGTGTCTAGCCCAGGTAGAAGATGTGTATAGATAATTTCTATACACACTAGAAATTATCCCAACTGAATTGTAACAAAAATTCTATTACCTGATGTGAAAACTAAGAAAAAACTAAACTAAGAATAAATATTATAATTTTAGATGTTTTAGATGTTCTGGGAAGGTGCCCTATCAGTGTTTCTACCTTAAAGGTTAGGGAAAGGAGGTGAAGGAACAGAATCTAAAATAGGAAGGCAGTCCACAGAGAGGGGAAAGGACACCACCTAAAGTGGTCAGTGAATGGAGCGTATTCCGGAGAACAGACAAAGCTGGTTCTTCCAAAGGATCACAGTAGACCAGTAATTCTCTGGCCAGGTTAGACAAAGAAGAGTAATGAACACCCTGTGGTGGGAACAGAGGAAGCTTTGTCTCTGTAGTCTACATCTGTGAGGAGGATGACCAGGGGCTGCTACCTAGGACATCCGATTTGAAAACTCAGATCAAAGGGGATTGCTTGGAACCAATAGCTGTGTCTGAAATAAAATGCTCTAAGGGCATCTTATATGAAACTGATTTTTAAATGGATCGTGGTTCTAAACACAAAAATTAAAACAATAGAATTAACAAATAAAACACAAGAGAGTAAATGTTTCTTAAGACACAGGAAGCAATACCAACAGGAAAAATGTTAGATACACAGCAACACATCAACATTAAAATTTTCTGCTTGACAAGAGACTCGGCTAAAGAAAGGAGTTTGGTTGCTCCAAACTCAGATCTCAGAGAATAAATTCTACAACCGAAAGTTAGAATGCAAGTGGCTAAAAATAGAACAAGACACATCAACAGCCACTCTGAAAAGATGAAGAGAACGGCAACTTGACACTTTACAGAGATACGAGCCAATGAAGTCATCAAATGACACTCTGCACCAGCCGTCAACAGGAAGATGCTTATTAAAGTCACGGTGAGTGACTGGTGGACACCCACCAGTATGGCTACGTTAGGTGGACCAAGCTCACTGAGGCTGTGTCCACATGGAACTGAAGATGCCGCATACCATTAGTGAAAATATTAGGTGATTTGGGTCAACTTCTGCTGGTTTCTTACTAAAATGAGCATATATATGCATATACCTCTGCCTGTCCTCTAGCCCAGCAATCTCTCCTGAGGTTTTTACCCTAAAACACATTCACAAAACTCTTCACAACAGCCCTTTTACTTTCATGATGACTCATGACTCAGTCTAGGTATGCATCAATAGCACAGGGAAAGGTGACATGTTTGTACGGAGAAATATCACACAACAGTTGATGGCAAGAACAAAACCCAGTGCAAGTGGACTACTACTGAGCCTCACAGGGTCATGCTGAGAGAGAGCAGCCTAACTTGTTTGATTCAATCTGTGTGACACCACCAGAGAACAAGCCCGTCTCCATGCGGTGGAGGAAATCAGGATAGATATTTTCTCTGTGCAGATGGGGGGAAAGTCAGAGTAGTCTGAGAGGGACAGGGAATGCATGCATGGCTGAGGGCTGCATGGTGGCGGGAGGGTGGTGAACACATCTGACAACTCAGGGCCTCTTGGTCTCAAGTATGCAAATTTTACTTCACAAGAATTGTAGAAAAGATCTAACTCTAGTTAGAATATATGTGTGGATAAAGAATGGAAAAATATATAGATATATATGTATACATGGATATATAGAAGAATAAAGATTTGTCTAAAACAGAGTATGCAAATTTTAGTTCACAAGAACTGTAGACAAAGATCTAACTCTAGTTAGAATACATGTATGTCATATATACAAAATATATAGTTAGCTTTATATATAGTTAGTCAGCTATAGATAAAAAAAACTATATATATATATATGCCAATATATACATATATATGGATAAAGAACAAAAATAAAGATTTGTCTAAAACAGAGTAAGACCAAAATTGAAATTTTTTAGGTAGTGGGCAAATGAATATTTGTGTAATTCTTTCAGTTTTCTTCAGGTTTGGAAGACTTCGTCATGAATTTGTGATTGAAACAAAATTACAAGTTCATGATTTTAAAATAAACATCTTCTTTCTGATAGCAAGTGTTTCTCTTAAAACAAGGGAAAGTATCTTTTAGTTCTCTCAGTCCTTCATCTTAGCAATAAACTCTCATCCTCACTTAGACCTACATAACAACTGTGCTCCAACGTTGACTTCAAGCCCTTAGATACACCGCTTAACTGTACATTTTCTTTCCCTTTTTATTCTGTAACTTAATTATACAGTTTGAATTTTTCCCTTTTGTTTGCCAATTTAGAAAGTCAAAGTTCATTGGAGGTCAAAGGAGCAGCGAAGGCTAAGTAGAGAGCCTTAGCTCTGTTGCAGGCGGGAGGGAGGGGCTGAGATTTGAAGAGCTGTTCCTCCGGACTGACTGTGGGCTTTTCCATGGGCTACAATGCTCACCCTGCGGCAAGGAGCTGTCTGAGGACTCGCCAGCAGCTTTAGAGGATGGCACCAACAGAGGATGGGAGAGGCCTTTGGAAGGTGTCTCAAGACTCCAAGGCACAGGGAGACGTGGAGCCATACAGAATGTCATGCTAGTGGGCCCACTATGTACAAGAGCTCAGATTGTTAGAAAACAATTCCTGATGTCCCTGTGGTCAGCACATCCCTCTCATTCTCCCCAGAACAACACACTGCAGAGGCATTTATCGGAGGGATCATGGAATGGTCGCAGCTTAGGATACCTTAGCGTATATCCACCCCCACACTCTGGGAGACTCCTCAGAATTAGGTTTTTTCCAGGCTTCTCACTCTCGGCCTTCTTCAGTACATTTTTATTTATTGTGTGGAAAAGAAACTGAACGGTTCTTTGAGGGAGGATGGTCAGAAAACCTACGAGAATACTTACCTAAAAGTAATTTAGGGAAGTTTGATGTTTCAATGTTGTGGTAATACACAATGGATGTGGTGGTGGCAACAAATCCCATCACAGCCGGCATGAAAAGGTGGAGATGCCTGGACGTCCGTTGCCTAGAGAGAGCAGAACGGGGTTGGTGTCTGAAGCACGTGGTTCTAGAGAGTTCATCATTCTGTTCGCAACCTTCGCCTGAGAACTTACTCAGCGATGTTTAAAGCCAGACTGCAATAATAGCTGCTTAGAGATGTGTGAGCAAAGGCATCAGACCCGTGTGACCCAACTGTGCTGAAAGCGTTTATCCTAGCGAAAACCACGATTACACACGATGAAGCATTATCCTCAAGTGCTTACAGAAGTGAACGTACACCCAACGTTCTACGTGTGTCGATATATAAATCGATATACAAATTATGCATCAAGGCAGACCTGCTGAAGTAACTTAATGATCAAATTAAGTAAATGCTTAAAGAACAGGGGAAAGGACATATTAAGGGAGTGTGACACAGAAAAGCTGCAGCTGTCCTCGAAGCACCTCGCTGTGTCATGTACTAACTCACTCAGTGTATATACACACTACTGTATGTAGATCAAGTCTGCCTCCGACAGAGATCCTCCTGCCTCTGCTTCCCCAACGCTGGGATTAAAGGCATGTGCCACCATACAGGGCTCCACGTGAATCTTTCAATAAATATGACCTAAGCACATGACCAACATTTTCCTATTACCTGAGCTTATTCTCCTATTATGTGAGATGAAAATAGACTATATTTGCATTTATAAGTAAACCTCATTTATTTGACTTCCTAATATAAACTTCTTTTGTAAGAAGGACAAAATTCCATTAGAAATATGACTTCACGGGAATTCTGATACTAAATTTGTCTCATCCTTTACTTGAGTTTCTTTGTCTTAATGGGTCTCTGGTCCCCTAAATGCCTTCCTCTCTATGTCTATTTCTTTACAAAATAAAGGAGGGTCTCTGAGAACTGGTGACTATGTTAAAGCATAAACGCATAGCTCTTAGAGCTATAGTCAGTTAACATCAAGAGAGACACATGCATATAAAGATATTTAGTATCAATATGCATTCTATATACCTGTTTTTAAAGATAAGTGCTCATTAAACTGTGTCAAAGGAGAGAACTCTCTGGATAAGGGAACAAGGATACATGAAAGCACCTGACAGAGCACAAGACACAGAGATCTAAAACTATCTGTCAGAGAAATTATGTAGCAAGACAACAGGGAAGGTGAAGCCCAGAGAGACCATGGAGAACGTTCCACAGGGAAAGGGTTTGTGTGCACGTGTGAGGACCTGGCCCAACTTCTCAGAACCTGTGTAAATCAGCAAGCAGGGTAGCAGACATCTGCATCCCCACTGCCCCAGGGTTCATAAGGACCAGTGGGAACCAGAGACAGCTCAGGGTCCAGCTGGCCTGGCAGAAGCAAAAGCAAGGGACTCACATATCAATAAGGCAGACATGAGGACAAACACTACAGGCTTTCCTCTGACCTTCACATGTACACCCCCTCACACACATGAGCACACGCACGTCATACAGACTTGTACAAAACAAAAGCAAACCCCTCGTGGTTATCCTGTATGGTGAGTGACAGTGACTGCTGCTAATAAGTCATGATCTGATCCCTTCCCCACAATTAAGTCTGGTCATGTGCTCTTGGCTACTATCTGTCTACGGGCCTGATGTCCCATGGTAAGACACTGGATGAGTCGAGTCACTTACGAGTCTGAAACAATGCCTTCTGCTATCTCGCAGACATGCACAAACAGGAGTGCAAACGTCAGAATCCATCTCAGGTTGTGTCCAGGAAAATGAAGCCATGTGTTGTGATGAATTTGCACTTTTGAGCTTTGGCTCCCCCATCCTGAGAGACAAGTGATTAACATGAAGGCCGGTATAAACACAGGTATAATTCACACTGTTGCATGTTGTGAGCTTTGGGGAACATCCTGAACCCCAGTGCCTCACACCAATGGAAACGCTGGTCTATTTTCATTATGTTAAAAATGACTGTTTACATTTGGTTTACAGCACCATGGGCATGCACACATTAACTCATGTGATATCATTCAGATTTGATTCTCTGCCTCTGAGAACAATGTGATCTTAACTGATGATCTGACACCTTTGATTAGCCAGACAAGACGAATGAATAATGATAATATCAAAAGGAAACCAGCATCTATAATCTTTTAAAACATGAGACCTGCAGGAGACTAACGGAAAAGACATATTTGGTGGTAAAAAATTGGACATATTCGAGTCAATTGTGAATCACATTCATATCTTTGTGTACACGTGTTCATGTATGTGTTCACATGTATGTGTGAGCACATGTGTGTCGTGATGTGCATATAGAAACCCTCACTTTCCACCTCATGTAAGACAAGGGTTCTTATTGGTCACTGCTGACCTGTGAGCTCCTGGGGATTTTCCTTGTCTCCCTCTTACGTCACCACAGGAGTGGTGAGGTCATACATGTGCACATCTTCCTTTCTGTGGGTTCCGGAAATTCAGGCTCAGGTCCTCATGCTTGTGCAGTAAGGCCTGGTGCACTGAGCTGCCTCCCTAGACCTGACTCATATGTGCATCATGTGAGAAAATGATCCCCTCTGGCTGGGTCAGCACTGTTCAACAAACATACCACGCTTTTCTCAAAGAAAGCAGACACTGGCCTGTAGAGATGGCTCGGCAGTTAAAAGTGAATACTGATGTCACAGAGGGCCAGTGTTCTGTTCCCAGCCCTCCAGACAGGCAGCTCACAACGGCCTGTAACTCTAGCTCCAGCTGACCTTCTGACTACCTTGGGCATCACGTACACATGGGTGTGCGTGCATACAGGCACAACTTAAAGTAAACCAAAATAAAAATGTTTAGTTATGCATACACGGCTTGGGAAGGATTGAGGACACTACCAGCTCATGCTAAGTGCACAACAGAAGAAAAAAATGGTAATTATTTCTTGGTCAAGTTTTAAGGTTTTCCTCCCCAAACTGTAGGTGGAGGGAGTACCATCACATCACTTAGGTATACTACAAGGGAGCCCCACCTTTGTTTTTGCCCTCCTGTTTCTTTTTCAGTTTTGAATACAGAAATATACAATGTACTTCAAAAACAAAGCAGGATTTGTACCACGAATACTGCAAGAGAGGAGCTCTGTTTAGATAAGGGAACCCCAGCAGCACCCCAGTAAGAAACCCAACTGGAGGCTTAATGCTTCCAGAGGCTCCTAACTCAGAACTAGAAAGTAAGCTTTGCTACCACGTTCTGTGGCCTATGCTTTTTCACCTCTCACAGGAAAGCTCTGTGAGTCTCCTGTGACGTCACAATTTCCCTAGGATGATACTGATCTAGTTAAGAAGTCAATGTCGTCGACAAACATTCCATCGTGTTCCACGGCCAGGGTCCACCCTAGTCTTTCTATTCTTGTATCCTTGTGTCCAGCCTCTGTGGTTACATTAAGTGGAGAGGAGTTCGAGGCTAAGGGTCTGTCGCAGTGTGAATTATTAACTCTATACCTGTTACAGTTACCACTACATTAAAAGCTGGCATTTTTCCTCTCTGGCCCTACAGTATTCAGTCCCTATACATGTATTGAACGTAAAGAGCAAGGTGCCGAGAGTGATCCTGGCCTCCTTGTATACCTCGAAACAGACACTCTTCGATCACTGGGGGAATGTGGACCTGTGGTACCTATGTAGGTTGAGTTCTCTGATGCTACAATAAACACTGCACCCAAAGCCACGCGGGGAGGAAAGCCTTTAGTTCATCTTATACTTTGTGCTCCTCCATCAAGGGAAGCCGAGACAGGGGCTCGAGGTAGAAGCTTGAAGCAGAAGCCTTGGTGGAATGTCACTTACTGGCTTGGGTTCCTAACCTGCTCACCTTCCTCCACGTACAGCACAGGACAACCTGTGTAGGGATGGCCCACTATGACGGATTCTAACCTGAAATGGTTAGCCAAACAAGCCTACCTCTCTTGCTTTTGTCAAGGTACTTCACCTTACAGCAATCTTCGTCGTTTTATACATGGAAATATTGTTAATGTTTAACAAGTTGACAGGTCTAGTTTTTGTCCAGATGTGGTTGTGATGCCTATTACCCCCACAACCTAGGAGACTCAGGCAAGAGGACTGCAAGATCCAGGGCATAGGGGGCCATATCAGGACATAGTGGGCTGCATCATCAGGGCATAGTGGGCCGTATCAGGGCATAGTGGGATACATATCAAGCTCCACATGCCTGAGTTGTATGACAGAGCCTCACCTCCAGGAAAAATAAAAACAAGAAATTAGTTAAATGATCTATTTTGGTCGTTTGCGGGAAGTTTCACAAGTCATACATAATCGCCCTCAATAACTGCCTTGTGTGCATGTATAAATGGTATAAGTGGTTAAATGATGTATAGTTACACTCCTTTTTGCTTGTTTCCTGAGTCAGTAACACTGTGTAGCCCATGCTGGTCTAGAACTCATAGCAATCCTCTTGCCGTAGCCTTCTGCTTAGGTGATGGAACTCCAGATTCTAGCCAAGCATCCGGCTAACTTTCCAAATGGTTTTCACGAGAATTCTTCCTACCTAAGACACAATCCACCTCTCTCCTTTTGAGGTGCAGACAGTTTGTCACTCTGCGGGTGAGTGCTCACGGCCACTGGCTCTTGCTTTTGCAAATGGGCTGACAAGATGGAGTTGTGACAGCTCATCTGCTCCTGTGGCTGGGGGTAGGTGCTCTGTGTCACCCTGCTTCCATCCTGCCTCAGAGCAAATGCTCCCATATGCTTTAGTTATGTCTCACAGAGTGGCTGCAGCATGGATGGTATATACAGTCACTGACAGGCCCGTGGCATATTCTACGGCAAGTGCATACCATCAAAACACACAGAACAGCATTGCCCTGTCCTCACAAACCCGCACATCAGCTTTCAGGGTGACCGCACCAGGAATGCAGCTCTCACATAGCACTATGGAGAACCTCGGTACCCAGCGAGACAGAAGCATGAGGTGCTGTGTGCACAGGGCCCATCATGACTCACCAATGAACAGGATCGGAAAGGTGATAAACAGCAGGAAGACGTGAGGGACCAGGTTGAGTGCGTCCACAAAGCAGGGGTTTTGGAGAACACCATGGTAGATGTTGTAGGAGGAGATGTTGTTACCACAGAAGGAAAGGCTCATTTCTTCTTAGTTGATTAGCCTAGAATAGAGACGAGTCCGTCTTGGTATAAAACTTTCCTAACACGGTGACTTTAGCTAGGGGTTCACAGCTTAATCTTAATCCCCCTTACCTTTGTGGCTGAGAAAACAAAAGTCATGTCAAGTAACTTCAGGTTTTCCGTAGCATTTCAGTAAAACATTTTCCATGGTTTAAGAAATAAAAAACGTGTGCGAAGCGCTACCTCAGAGAAGCACGCACCTGACCCAGGTCAGGCAAAGAAGAAAAGGGGTCATGTGTGCAAGGAAAAGAAGAAAAGGAACAAAACTGGTAAATGAAACGCCAAAATGATACAAAGTGAAATTGTCTTATTTTCCCGCGCTCATTCATGCACCCAGAAAGATTCCCTCGCCATGCCATCGGAGCAGAGATGACAGAAACACCTCTCTCTCCTGTGGCATGGAATAGTGTGAACAGAAGCTGCTTCTCCCTGAAGGATGATGATGACAAGCAGTTAAGACACACTGAATTCAGCTCCTGACAAGTTCCTAAGGCCTCAGTCAGACATCTCTTGGGCTGTGTGCAATTCAACGGCTTCATTGTAGTCAGAGTAGCCGAGCTGTCAGCAAGCTAATTTTAGAAAAGTTCATCATCCACAAAGAAACTTAGTATCCTTTAATCTACCTCCCTCCATCTTCTCCTTCTCCCTCCTTAAGAAAGAAATACTTTATTTTCTCTTCTTTATTTTTTGTAGTGTGTGTGTGCGTGTGTGTGTGTGTGTGTGTGTGTCTGTGTGTGTCTGTGTGCACGCGCACATGCATCCTCCCCGCCCCCACCCCACCCCTCTGCTACAGCAGGCATATGGAGGCTAGAGGACAGCTTACAGGAGTCAGTTCTCTCCCTCCACCATCTGGATTGCACGTTCAAACTCAAGTCATCAGGTTTAGCAGTCAGAGGCTCTACTTCTTGAGCCCTCTCAACAGACCTAATGAACTTTCTCAGCGTTACCTAAGCACTGAGGTGAAGACCTTTCCATGGTACAGACTCTATCACATTTATACATCTTTTCATCAGTGGATGTGCATTTGAACCCTCTGACTGTTATGAAAAAGCCGCTAGACATGTTCCTAAAGTCTGCAGAAGCTGAGACAAAAGCTAGCTGCTGAGTTAGAGATCAGTGTCCCAGTGTAATGAACAGTGAAGACGGGCAGGAAACATGGGACTTTGGGTCAGTCACTGTAAAGGCTTCAGTTGCTACCGTGTGTGTGTGTGTGTGTGTGTGTGTGTGTGTGTGTGTGTGTGTGTGTGTGTGTGTGAGAGAGAGAGAGAGACAGAGACAGAGACAGAGAGAGAGAGAGAGAGAGAGAGAGAGAGAGAGAGAGAGAAGAGAGAAGAGAGAAGAGAGAAGAGAGAACCCTGAATACTGTAGCTGCTACCCTGTGTGCATTGTGTGTACGTTGTGTGTGAGCACAGGCCTGCTCTGGCTTTGGTTTTGAGTAGATCTTCCTCTTTGCTATGCTGGAAAGACAGTAGAGCCTCGAGGCTCTGCTCCATCAAAGCAAAACGCTAGGACCCTGACTTGTCTTTCCGCCATCTAAAAACCTTTGTGTGGAAGCTTCTACTTAATTGGTGTCTGCTTAGTTCTCAAGGCAGCCCATTCACTATCAGGAGTCCTCAGAACAAGTCCATAAGGACGGTGATGTTTGGGAGTATTTCACAGTGCACTGTGCTAAGCTTCAGATAAATTCATTCATTCGTCAACCAGTAGACAACTTGGGATCCACACCCACATGTGAGATTTATAATCCCTGCTTCCCACTCTGTCAGCTGACCACCCATTTTCCTAGATAACTGATCTTTAACTCTTCCTATTGAAAACAAACAGCGGTTTAAGAGTTTAACCTCGGTTTAAGAGTTTTACCTCACCGGACGTTCTTTTCCATATCTCTGTTGGATTCTGAGTTAATTAAAAGTTAATAATGTGTCAACAAACAGTACCTGTCTTATCTTTCTTTCCATGGGTAATTAATTTAGTAATGGACATGACATTTCTCCTGAAAACAAGACAAATAATGTGGCACAGAGGACAGTAGGTAAATTGTTGGAGAAACGAAATTACCCTCAGATGTTTTAGAAGTCATTACATTATAATATAAGTAACTGGTTGCAAAGCTTGTGTGACTATAGCCCAAATGTTTGTGTACAGTCCCTTACACATATTATAGCTAATAAACCCATTTTTGATAAGTCACTGATAGGGTTTCAATTTGAGATCATATATATATATATATATATATACACACACACATATATATACCCAAGATTCAACCATATATTTGATATAAAAATCATATTTTTTAAAATAAACTCAAGATTTGACCATAGATTTGGTAAATCATTACCACTACATAAAATTGATATGGGAGAAAAATATTGAAGTTTTTTAAGTAATAGCAAAAGCTGTATATTCTTATGTGTACATCAGTAGATATATTTTGATAAAGGTAGAAAACCAATCAGAAAATAGCAGCTAGCAATGAGATTTTTTAAGACTATTCCCTTGTTCAGTGAAAAGATAAAATGAAACGTTGTCATTTACTTGATTGTTTGTCTGTTTGTCTATCTGTTTCTGCAGCACAGGTGACCAAACCCAAGGCATCGAACATGCTGGGCCAAATGCTCTACCACTGAACAACTCATTCCATCCCCAGCCCAGTGATGACAGCTCACAAAAACATCTAGATTGTGTTCCCTCTGCTGTGACCTCCGAACCCTGCCCTGGCTCCCACTCTCTCTGCTCCTTATACAGATATTGATGTTTCCTTTGGACATCTCTTCTACTCCCCCCCCTTGACCTTTAGATTCCTTTTTCTAAAGCCACTGTCCAGGAAGAAGGTTGTAATAGCCAGCTACATCACCAACCAGAAGGAGGGAAAGAGGAAATTTACTGCAGATGGTATATTAGCTGTTGTAGCTATAAGAGATATTGAATCAAGGTGATGATGATGGTGGTGGTGGTGGTGATGATGATGATAATGAGATGTGTGTGTGTGTGTGCACCTATGCATGTTATTTGAGGATTTGAATCCATATCCTTATAATGTCAAACATTCACCCTACAAACCAAACTATATACCCCAGCCTTCTAATAAATCCTGAAATTTTCAAATAGCATCTGTGGTGCAGGCTGTTGTGAGCTTTGAGGAAGGCCATACACTGTTGATCTTGAGGGCCAAACTGTCACCTGGCATCCATTGCCAGTGACCTTCCCCTGTATCTGACTAGGCTCAGTTTGTGCACAGAAGCCACAGCAACAAGGAGGAAAGGGATTAGGGAAAGCTAAACGCTTTCTCCCTATGTCCATAATCATCCGAAAGACAGTCAAGTGTATACAACAGTCCTTAGGGATGGGGAACTGGAAGGAACCAACTCTAAAACAGATCAACAGTGGGCTATGGGGTGGCCTGCAGAACAGAATACAAAGGAGAAAGGAGTTCTCCGTGCCTCCTGGTAGTTATAAAACACAGTATCAGTTCAGAACTCTAGTAACTCATCTATCAACTCCTTTGATACTTCTACCGAAGAAAACACTAAAATATAATAATGTATCAAGAACTAATTGCCAGTTACTTTTACCAGCCTCCAGCTTCCAACTTAGACTCTGAGTACCTGAGAAGCAGCCACCTCCCTGGCCCCCCAGCAGAAGCTGTCAATTGTGACCCATTGACAGTGCCAGCCAAGCTTTCCTCCTTGCATGTGGAACAGCTCACCCCTGAGTTTCTCAGCACTTAGCCATCCCTTAAAGCACCTAAGGCAGTTGTTAGCCACAACACTCGCAGGATGTCCAGTGTCACCCACCAAAGCAAATGCTGCAACCATTTCACTGAATTTGCTCAGTTGGAGACCTCAGGAAATAAGTAGATGTGTCTGGCTATCTAGCTAGCTGTCTGGCAGGTTCTGTGCAGATCCAAGTAGGAAATTTCCTAGCAAAGATGACCCCTGACTTGATTATCTAGTCGTTTATTAAATTTACTAGATTATCCAGGCAGTTAGCCCTCAGGGGCTATGACGTTCTGTGACCCAGGAAAAGCAATGTGCTGGGACCCCTCCACAGATAAGATCGTTTTTGGACACTGCAATCAACACGGAGCAATCAATCAACAATAAATAAATAAATAAATAAATAAATAAATAAATAAATAAATAAATAAATAAATAAATAAATAAATAAAATTACCTTGGCTTTGGCTCAGGAACTTAGTCCCCCTACTGGTGCACTTGATCTACCTTCCAACCGCCTGCCCACAGTCTGAAGATGTAAATTTCAAACAAGTCCACAGAACTCCTACAGAGCAAAGAGTAACAAATGTCAGTAGACAGGAAGCTGCTGCATGAATTGTGAAGGGAATGGCTAAGAAAGTCTCTCTGTATTAAATCAGTGGCACCTTTCCCTGTTTCCAGTAGGTTTAGACTCCAGCCGGCAGGATTGTGTAAGTCCGACTGGAAACCTGATCCCCACACTCTCCTCTCCAGCAAGTCCCCCAATCCTAGAAATAGAGAATGCCTTTACTGAGGAAAAAACCAAATCAAAATCAACAGCTTACAGTCACTGACTCCACAAAGCGGTTGGGGATCTCTCTGGAGCAAGCCGAGGAGCTCACGCACTCCATGGGATGACAAGTTTTCCTCCCGGGTCAGCAGACAGCAGCGAGTGGATTATTTTTAGGGTGGTGGGAGGCCAGCTGCTGCCTCCTATCGCGTTTCTCCACTGCGCTGCGCTGAGCTGCGGGCCGGGCCAGGGCGGACACTGCCGCGCCCAGGCAGGAAACTGCAGGAGCCCAGGACGCATCGCCTGAGGCGGGAGACCCTCCCCTTCCAGGACCCTCTTCACCCCGACCCTGCTCACCCGGATCATCCCCACCTGAGACCCTCCCTCTCTCCCGCCATCCCCACGCAGGATCACCCTCCCCCAAACCTTCCCCCGCCCCTCCCCACTCCTCCGGAGCTGCTCGGCTATGGGTAAGCACAGCGAAGATGTGCCAAACTCACACCTTACGTGGCTCTACAAGATAGCGGAACTTGTACAAACTGACTCCCGGACCCTAGAGAGGAGGGTTATCAGATAGGAAAACACAGAGTGCCAGCTCCGCAGGCAGCCTTTGCTTTAGCCACCAAGAAATAGATTTAGAAGTGCCATCCGTTCCCCCAGCTTTGCCCCCAGCGGGACTGAGAACTGAAGGCTTGGCTCACTCTAGGCAGAACAACCCTCCACCAGGCTAAGTAAGCGCTTGTGTCTCACTTGGATGGTCAGGAGCAGGGCAGACTCCTCCAGTGACCCGGGAAATTTGCCTGCTGCTCCAGACTGACAGACCAATAGCACTTGTCTGAGCACCCCAAACTTTGAATTTGATTCCGAGTTTCGACACCAACAGTACGTTTGTTTGTTTGTTTCATTGTTTTCAGGAAGTACAGATATAATTAACTCTTGAAATAACCTGCTTAAAACAAGATCTATTGAAGGCAGGGTGTGGCAGTGTTCTTCTTAAATGACTGCATTTGGGAGAAAGATACAGGGAGTTTAAAGCAAGAAACAGATACATAACGGGTTAGAAGCCAGCTACACACACACACACACACACACACACACACACACACACACACACACACGAATACACACTCATGCACGCACGGTTTTGATATAGATATGCCATGTATGTGACATTCCACAATACCTTCCCATCAGGCAGGAAGAATCTTAAATTTTAAAATTAATTTTAATGTTTTTTTTTAAAGGGGCTGAAGGTTTGACACCCTGGCTTGAACTCAAACTCGCAGTAATCCTCCTGGCTCAGCTTCTAGATTGTTGCGATTACAGATGTGAGCCACGATCACACTGGGTAATTTTTGGCCCCAGTAACTCTTGAATAAACTCTCGAGATTCCCAAGGGCTGGTTTTGAGTCCTTTGCAGCAATCAGTGTTTGTAGCAACTGTCCTTATCTGATAAAGGATCGTCAGCCCGGCAGGCTGGTGCCTTCGGGGTTCCTCATGCTGTCCCTAAAGGCACTGGCCGCTCAGCTGAACTCAGCACCCCGTGGCCTCCTGGCCTCCAGAAGTTGGTGTTCAGAAGCTGACCCCAGCACAGCATGCCCCAGAGGAGATGAGAATGAAGTCATTTTCTTGGAAGGTCCTTACAGCCTTGGCCAGCTTCCAGGGCCAAAATGTACCACTACCAGGGACCTACAAGGCCAGAGAGAGATGGCACCTAGAAGGGTCCTGGGACTGGTCTTACAGCCTCAGAATGGCATGTAACTGCATAGCAAACTTTGGGGGACAAGAAAAGAGAGCGTATGTGGTTCGAGAACAGGGAAACTCAGAACTGTGTTCAGAATGTGGAAACACCAAGTTGGGCAGAGAATTGGGAACTAGCAGACAGATAGTTTGAATGGAAGTACACAAAAGGAAATGGTGCTTTGGACTTTTAAAATGTATTACTATTATTGAGACTAGAGTCACGGCTCAGTGACTAAGAGTGCTTGATGCTCTTGTACTGAACCCCAATCCCAGAACCTATGAGGGGGTTCACAGGTGTCCGTAACTCCATTTCCGGGAGATCTGATGCCGTTTTTGACTCTGAAGGTACCAGATGCACACACTACACCACATACACATGCTCAGGCAAACACTTAGAAAAATAAAAATGAATCTTTAAAAGGAATTATCACTAAAGTAACTCCTGTTAAGGTCATATACTGTAATTAAACAGGTTCACTGTAGAAATATTGGAAGATGTGAGCAAGTAAGACAAACCAAGGCTACCACCTAGAAGACTAAGCAAAACATGTGTCAGATCATAGAAATATAAGCAGCGTGCTGTGTGGATGGAAGAAGGGCATGGAAAGGAAGCCTGTCAGGTTCTGAGGCAGACAGGAACCAAGCACATAGAGGCTGATGGGCAGGGCGTTCAAACAAGCCTGGGATATACCAAAGATTCTCGACTGATAGGTAGGTAGGGAGGGAGGGAGGAAGGGAGAGAGGGAGGGGGATGGATAGATAGATAGATAGATAGATAGATAGATAGATAGATAGATAGATAGATAGATGATAGATAGATGATATAGATAAATGAGGTAGAAATAATGATTGATAGATTGATAGATTAGATAGATAGGTGGTACATGATAGAAATAAATGAGATATAGATGGTTGATAGATTAGAAAGATAGGTGAGAGATGGTAGATAGATTAGATAGATAGGTGATAGATTTGATAAATAGGTGATAGATAGGTAGATAGACGATAATAGGATGGACAGATGAGAGATAGATAGGATCTATCTATATCTCATTTATTTCTAACATCTATCACCTATCTATCTAATCTATCAACCTATCAATCATTATTTCTATCTCATGATGATAATGATTGATAGATTGATAGATTAGATAGATAGGTGATAGATAGGTAGATAGATAGGATATAGGTGCTAGATGAGTGGATGGATAAAGATAGATGATAGATATAGATAGTTGATAAATGATGAATGGATAGATGAATATATATATATATATGATAGGACAGATGGATGGATAGATAATAGAGGGATGGATGGATGAATAAATGGATGGTTGAATGGATGGACAGACAGACAGGATGAAGAGGACAAGAACAAGCAATACTAGCTGGACTTCTGATTATCACTTCTGCTCACTGTCTCAATGACTGGACAATTCTACCAGCTCCTCGTTTTTGTCCTTTGGTGTAGCACGTCCCAGGTCATGTGTTACAGACTTACGTTCAGGCATCGGACTCTCCCCTGGAGTAAGCATTATCGAGCATGCTGCTCTCACACTGTTTTTGCTATGCAAGTTTTGATTGCTGGTAACACCACATAATTTGTCTTTTACAGTAAGTTTTTTTCCAGTGACACTTAGAACTGATCATAGAAATAAGTTAAATTGTGGTATGATGTTTCATTCTGTGACTTAAACACACCTTGCGGTATTAAACTTTCAATTCTGAATTGTCCGTAGTATCTTTTCCTAAATGTAGTTTTAATTAATTCTAAAAGGTAGTTTATTTAAGATACACCCGCTGGGGCGAGATACGGTGGCACACCACTCCATTCCCAGCACTCAGGAAGCAGAGGTAAGTTAGAGGCCAGCCTGGTCATTCCTGGGGTTGTAGAGCTGTATAGTGAGATCCCGTCTGTCTCAAAAAAAAAAAAAGTATTCTCTAAATAATGAAATAATTATTAAATTATTATAGGATTGATATAGGATCAAAAATGTTAGGCTATGGAAATTAATTCCAAACTGCAGAGAATGTGTTCTATAGCAAAGTAAGCATCCAATATTTTCATTAATAATAATAATAATAAAAGGAACTCACATTTTTCAGATCCTCTAGTACAGGCTGACCTGGAACTCCCTATGCAGCCAAGCATGACTTTGAACTTCCTGAGTGAAGGAATTGTGCTGGCATGGCTAACTTAGGCAATGCCGGGTTAGAACCCAGGGCTTTGTGCACTTCAGGCAAGCATTTTACTCACTGAGCCAAGGCCCAGTCCCCTACACACTTCTAAAGAACGCTACCCTCAATTTGCTATCATTCTCCCCATTGCAATGTAGTCCAGGGCCTTACCTAATAAATGCCGGCCGCCTTGGACACTTGTTATGAGTGTTTTTATTTCATTCTGGGATTGATTTTTGCCTTGTGCATTTGGGAAGCAAAGAGGAAAAGAGAGAGGGGCCAGGGGCCAGATGACACAGCTGTACATTCCTGGGCTCTCGTGGGTCACTCACACCATCACTCCTGCTTAAAGTGCCTCTCAAAGCTTGTTTCGGTTCAAAAGTCCTAGCAAGTTCTACTGCTTGCCACGCAGAACCCCTAGCCCCATCACCCCACTATGCTTAGTTTTGTTCAGTCAAATGTCTGGACCATTTATTTGATCCTGCTGCTTTTCCCTCTCTGAAATACATCCTATTTCCATGTGTCACACAACCATGCTTGGAGCACTCTGTCACCCACACTACAAAGCTGAATGGTTGTTTCAACTCTGTTCCTGTCATTACACTCGTTGCCCCTCCTTCCCGGTGACCGTCGCAGTGTTTCTCCAACATGATACAGGCTCTAGTTGAAGCCATGCGCTCTTCCCTACGTCATCCCCAGTGGCCTCCATTCCTCCTCATCTCCCTCTTAGTGTTAAGATCGACCAGGTGTCACAGGAGAAACCAAGGACCCTACTCTGTCACCTCAGTCCGCTGGCTGCCACTAAAAGGAACAGCTGCCCTGGATACTCCATGGTCCCTGGGCACAGACATTCTAGGAGAGGAAAGGGGTAGAGTTGAAGATACTGTTAAAGAGCTATTGGAAAAAACACCCTCTGTAGACATGATCCCCAAAGAATTCTGAACCAGGTAAATCACTTTGAAAGTAAAGACCTTGGTTCTGAACCAGTGCCAAAGTCAGTTGCATGAGTCAAGAACCTGACATCCTCCCAAGAAGACAGGCGTGGGGAGGACAGATGATCAGAGCACTGAAGTCCCATCTCTGCATCATGGCACAGCTGCCAAGCCTGCAAATCCGGCCTCACATCGATGCACCGAAAATGGAACGTGTGAAAGGTCCTGTTGAGGATGTGAATCAGACAAACGGCTTCGGAAATGCCATAAGAAGACCTAAGGTCAATGTCAAACTACTGCTGTTCCTGGAAGAGCAGGTCACAGAGACCGTTAGGGGGTTTGGCCGATCCCCGGGCCTTTAACAAGCTAGATAAGCACTGAAGGCTATGTTGTCTTTGTCACGAAGTCACAGCTTTCATTCACTGCAAGTATGAGCCACTTAAGATCTCACTTCCTTCTTTAATGAGTCATGTGGGAAACAGGGGCCATAGCCAGAAAGGGTCTGGCTGGCTGCGGGAATCCACAGGATGCCACAGGGATTTTCTCTCTCTCTTCCGTGTGTGTGTGTGTGTGTGTGTGTGTGTGTGTGTGTGTGTGTGTGTATAAGAGAGACAGAGACAAAGAGACAGAGAGAGAGAGAGTGTGTGTGTGTGTATAAGAGAGACAGAGACAAAGAGACAGAGAGAGTTGTATGTGTGAGAGAGAGAGTTGTATGTATGTATTGTGTGTGTGAGAGAGAGAGTGAGTGTGTGTATGTGTGTAAAGAGAGACAGAGACAGAGAGTGTGTGTGTGTGTGTTTGTGTGTGTGTGTTTGTGTGTGTGTATGAGAGACAGAGACTGAGAGACAGAGATAGATGATAGATAGATAGATGATAGATAGATAGATAGATAGATAGATAGATAGATAGATAGATAGATAGATAGATAGATGATATATAGATGATGATAGATGATAGATAGATAGATAGATAGATAGATAGATAGATAGATAGATAGATAGATAGATAGATAGATAGATAGACAGTATAGCCCAGACAGCCCTTGATCTTGCCACCCTCCTGCCTTTGTCTCTCACGTAGATAGGATTAACCCTGTGTGCCACCACACCTGGAAAGCATTTGTTTTCTAGAACAGAATATTCAGGCTATTGTCAGTTTGTTCTTTCCTCAAATAGTTATCAGGTGTTAACCACACTCCTTAGCCCTAGTCTCTACAGCCTCACTTCTAAGAAAGAAAAAGACTTGGACACTTCTTGGGTTGTAGTGGGATTGAAAAGGTGAAGCCCAGAGTCCTGGGGCTGGGGGATGACACAGAGCCTCAGAGTGCTGGCTGCTCTGTCAGAGGACTGGAGCTCAGTTCCCAGCACCCTGCCAGGGGGCTCACAGACACCTGCACTTTCAGTTCCAGCATCCGATGCCTTTCCTCACCTTTATACACAGAGTGAGGAGAGGCCAGCAAGCTGCTTGGAGATGGGGAGTTCCTTTTCTTTAAGAGAGTGGCCTCTGCAGAGTCAGCCATGCAGCAGCAGAAGGCCACACATCCGAGAGTGAATGGACAGTGCAAACAGGACTTGGTGAGGTTTAAAAGAACGATACAAAGTTGGGAAGGTAGGAGATGGGGAGGATCTTGGAAGAATAGGGTAAATATGATCAAAACAATGTAAAATATTCTCAAAGAATTAATCAAAATAAGGGGAGGGAACTTCAATGTCAAAGTGCCTCACAAGACTTAAATTCCAACTCTGGTGGTGGGGCTGAGAGGTCCGAATAAGGAAGGGACAGAGTGAAGAAAAGTCAAAGGTGATTCCTAAATACCCACCCTCAGGAGAGACACATGGCACATTGGCCGCAGCCAGGCATGCCCCTTCTAGAAGTCATGATCTCATCGTCCAGCTGTGTGTCTGTGCACACAGAGTAAGAGCAAACAGGTGTCTGCAGCACCCAGGAAATTTACCTGGGTGCTGCGATGATAGAGTCCGTGTGCCTACTCAATGGTGAATTGATTGATGGCTCAGACTCCAAAGAAACTGAGGCTCTTGTGAAGGAATAGTTAAATAATAAATAAATACGTGTTTGAATATGTTGAGAAAGGGACTGGGGAGATGGTTCCCAGGTTAAGAGCACCGGCTGCTCTTACAGAGGACCTGAGTTCAGTTCCCAGCACACACATTAGGCAGCTCACAACTGTCTGTAACTCCAGTACCAGGAGATATGACGCCCTTTCTGGGATCCTCAGCATGTCTACACAAGTAGCATACATTCACACACTTATCCACACACCTACACCCTCCCACACAATAATAATAATAATAATAATAATAATAATAATAATAATAATAATAATAATAAATATTTCAAAAGTGTCATAGGATGGTTTCATGAGACGTGAAACTATCTAACATGAGGGTTGACTACTAAAGGATAGTCCATTCATTTTGATGGAGGACCAACTCTCTTGCACACACTTACCTGTGCAAACAGTTGGGGGAGGGGCAGCTCTACAAAAACATCTCTAGAAGGCCATCAAAATAGAAGTCTGACTCAGACCGGCAGATACCAGATCTCAAAGTGAAGTAGAATACTATGAGGGCTTGAGCTTTGTAAAAACAAGGTACACAGATCCACTTGGATAACTCTTTAAGTCCTGTAGCCTCTGAACTGGGGAAAGTTCCTTTAACTGTATGCCCCGAGAAGGGGACTGAGATTACAAGATGAGGCCAGTGCATGGAAACTGCAGGTTGGAGGACAAAGTTCATAAATACTGAATCATCCTTGATAAGGCTGAAGGATGAGGGTTAAGTTAAGAGGTGAAGTTGGAAATACTCTGTAAGTTCACTCCACTGCAGGGGTAGCTGTGCTGTGGCTCTCAAGTCTCCCACCCACCCCGATAGTAAGGAGGCCAGTTTGTGGGTGCCTGCTACCCTTGGACTCGATTGTCTCAGCACGCCATGACTCCTTCCCCACAGTCTGCCTCACTGATGATGTGCAGTGTAGAATCTAAACCGCTAAACAGTGCTTCAGCCTTGAGAATCTTTTCACACGCTCAGCATATGATAAAGTCCTTGGCAGATGACACTCCACCACAGAATTGTAAGACATTGCTTGGTTTGCTCTTTGTGTGTGATACATACTTACTAGGGGAAAACAATACCTTCGTCAACACAAGAATTGTGACATTGTTTCAACCAGGTCCTCTTTGTCCCACGTTAGCTTCCGTTTACTATCCAGTTTAGACTTCATGGTTTTAAACTTGGCCAGGAAATTTTTTAAAAAGTCTAAAACAGCTAAGTTCTCATAGAACATTTTCCATAATGCTCCTCCCTACCCCACTCCTCAGTTGTTTTGTTTCTTTGGGAAAATGCCAAGGAAAATATTGAGAGTGATTATTTTAAAGGACAAAGAGGAAGTCATATAAAGCCAAGTTTCTTTTTTTTTTTAAGGAATAGCTAACAGCACAATGGATATACTCCACGTCTGAAATTAGCCTGTTAGCTTTAGAGATCGGTTGTGCCTCCTCACTCAGAAATAAAAGCAGCAGCTGAGGTAAAACGTAGTCAACGAGCATGAAGATGCACAAAACTTTATTTTTTTTAATTTATTAGCTGTTTATCCTTTCGGTTCCCTTTATAGTCGACTATGTCCTCTGTTAGGTGATGAAACGTACAAAGACCCCTTTAAATGCTGGCTCTGCTCTGCGCATGCTCTTTCCGTTCAATTCAAGAGACTAGTTATGGGTCTGTCCGGGAGATTTACCCAGGTGCTTGCGATGGTAGCGTCCATGTTTCTCACCAATGGTAAATTGATTGGTGGCCTAGACTCCAAGGAAAATGAGGCTCTTGTGAAGGAATAATTAGGTTTTACAGTGACCATTCAGGGCAGAGGTAGAATTCAAGCTCAGACTAGTCCAAATCTAACACTGGATCTCCTTTTCTCTTTCCTTTCCCATTTCTCTCTTTTTTAACTTTCCTTTCTTCTGTTTCTTTCTTTCTTTCTTTTTTCCTTGCTTCCTTTCCTTCCTTCCTTCCTTCCTCCCTTCTTTCTTTCTTTCTCTCTTTGTTTACATCTCAAACGCTGCTCTCCCTCTCCCACTCCCAGCCCCCACCCCCTAGCTGGTCCACCCCTCACAGAGTCCCTCCCCATCCCCCTCCCCTTCTCTGAGAAGGTGCCCACACCCATCAAGTCTCTGCAGGATTAGGCACATCATTTCCCACTGAGGCCATGCAAGGCAGCCCTCTTGAGGAATGGATTCCACAGTCGGGATACAGCTTTAGGGACAGTCCCTGCTCAAGTAGTTTGGACACCCACAAGGAGACTATGCTGGATATGTGCTGGGGCCTCGCTCCACCCCGTGTATGCTCTTTGCTCTTTGGTTGGTGGCTCAGTCTCTGAGAGCCCCCAGGAGTCCAGGTTAGTTGGCTCTTCCTGTGGAGTTCCTATCCCCTTCAGGGCCTCCGGTCCTTCCCCAGCTCTTCCATAAGAGTCCAGTGTTGGGGCTGGGGATTTAGCTCAGCGGTAGAGCGCTTACCTAGGAAGCGCAAGGCCCTGGATTCGGTCCCCAGCTCCGAAAAAAAAACAAAAAAAAAAAAAAAAAAAGAGTCCAGTGTTTGACTGTGGGTGTCTGCATTTGTTTCAGTCAGCCTCTGGGTAGAGCCTCTCAGAGGACAGTTATGCTAGGCTCCTGTCTGCAAGCATCACAGGGGACCATTAATAGTGTAGGGATTGGTGCTTGCCCATGGGATGAATCCCAAGTCGGGCCAGCCGAAGGTTGGCTATTCCTTCAGTCTCTGCCCCATATTTGCCATGGTACAGACTTGACTATCATCATAAGAACTAACGAAGGCTGTGGGCTCCAACACAGGAAGAAGAACTGAGGACAGAGCGCTTTCCTCCCTGGGGACAGAGAACACAGGTGGCGAGACACACAGAGTACCTTTTCTTGTAGAGTATTGAAAGGAAGGAAGAAGGCAGATTAGGTTTGGCAGTTTGGGCTTGCACAGCAGGGAGCTCTATCACAAAACTGTCCAATGCTAAACCATTTGTCCGTCACCCTACAGCACTGGTCTGCTTAGTCTCAGGCTCATAGGACACACAGAGGAGAGCTGGACTTCTGCTGAGTATGTCCTAGGGCATCTTACTACAGGACACTCCGATACCTCACTCCCCTTACGGGTGGGGAAGCTGTTTGGAAGGGAGATCCTAGCAGCTCACCTCAGCTTCTTCAGGAGACACAGGGCGTCACCAGGCTTGGATGATTCATGAAGAGAAAGCAGAAAGTGAGTCGACTTCTGACCTTACATAAGCCCGTACACTTTCAGAGCCCAGCAATCTGGTTTAAAACAAGGTTACAAAAGAACCATTTTAGAGGAAAGAAAATCTGTGGTCATTTCAGCCCATTTGTGTGGCTTAGAGCAGATTAGCACAGGATAGGTAATTGATACAAGAGTGAAATTGATTTCTCACAGTATTAGGCTGGAGAATCCAAAGCAAAGCATGTGCACCTTGCAAGCTTGGGTGAAGGCCCTCCTGCTGCTCTTCAGTGTGGTAGAGAGCGCCATGCGGTGAGAGGAATCAAGCATCCTACCCTAGGTTTGTCTTTCCTTTGCTTGTAAAGCCACAATCACATTGGATTGGGCCCCACTATTTTAGCCTCACATAACCTTAATTACCTCCCTAGAATCTCTCCTCAGCTTAAGTTACTACTCTTTGAATACCTCATATTGAGAAGTGCATTTCAATATGAATTTTGGTGAGGGACACTCAAACTACTTATTTCTCAAGAAAATATGACCCCCGGAAGTGCTTCTCAAGTAAATTCTTAATGGGTGTCACACATGATAACATTCTACAGTGGCTGGAGTGAGAAATGTCTCCCAAGGGCTCATGTATTTGAACACCTTGTCCCCAGTTAATGGCACTCTTTGGGGAGGTCATGAAACTTGCAAGGCATAATGAACCTTGCTGAGAACGTATATCTTCTCTGCTTCCTGTATGTGGATAAGTATGAGATCGCTCAGCTTCCTGTTCTGGCCACGTTCCCCACCAATAGCAACACCAAGCCATCTAGGGAAGTAAGGTGAAATAAACTCGTCCTGAAATGGCTTTGCTCATGGTATTTTTCCAAGCAATAGTAAGGTGACTGATGAGAACCACAGAATAACCCATCAGTGTTCTCATCCCCTGATCCTCATCAAGATAAGAGGCCCAAGTGTCCCAACGTTCAAAATGGCAGCTATGGTCCCATTGACACATGATCACTACGGCTACCTAGCAGCCTAAGACTAAAGGCTCTGGTCTCTACTCAGACATTCTGATACATGCTACAGAACACTGGGATCGGAACCTAAGGCCATGCCATAGTTGGAAAGTGCTCTGCCCTTGAGTTATGCCCCTAGCCCTTTTCTTATTTTAGCTAGTTTGCTAGTCAGTTAGTTAATTAGGTTAATTAGTTAGTTGGTTGGTTAGTTAGTTGACATTAAAGTGCTCAGATTGCCCTTGTACTTACTCTGATGCTCAGACAGACCTTGAATTTTCACTCCTCCTGCCTCAGCCTTCCAGGTATCTGGGATTACATCCAGATACCAAAGGACACTGAATGTAGGATTTCATAATTCATGGTTGCCAAGCCTATGTTGTCAATATTAACATACAGTCTCTATCCCTTTGTCTCTACTACTGCCATTTCCAAGAGGACCTAGTGAGTTGGAAAAGTTATACAATAGCAGGTCTCTGAGATGCTTGTTACTTACCATGTATGTGCTCATGTTAGTGTGCAAGCACACAAACATGTGCAAATGCACATTCCTATGTGGCGGAGGCCAGGCCGGAAATCAACCTTGAATGTCCTTCAGGAGCCCGTGGCTCTGTTTACGTGTTCAGGGGTGTAATTTTGCTCTCCTTTCTGTTTTGGGGGGAAGGGCCTTTCTCTGACCCTGAAGCTTCCCAGTTAGACGAGGCCAGGTAGCCAGAGAACCAGAGGCATCCTCCTGTCTCCAGCCCCCTTGCTCAAACTTTGCAAGTCTGTGCCGCACACCCAGCTTTTTCAAGTGGATCCCGTGCTCCTGTGCTAAGCGCTTTCCTGACTGAGCCATCTCTCCAGACTTCTTCTGCGCTGCCAAGGTAGGAAGACTCAGCAATCGAGAGTAATGTCAATGCCCTTGAAGTGATCTATTTGGTTTTCCTATGCCCAACACTAAGAACAACCTAGGATGTCTATATCTGGCCCAGCCATTTGCATTCTAAGAAAGTCAGAGTCGGTGCTGGGGTGCTGGCTCTCGGTTAAGAACACTTGCCGCTCTTCCAGAGAACTTAGTTCTGTTCCTGGCACCCACACGGGGCGGCTCACAACCATCTGTGACTCTAGCAACAGGGAACCAGATGCTGTCTTCTGGCCTCAAAGAGCCCTGCATACAAGTGGCATCCTTACACAGAGACATGTCAACAAGACACTTCCCCTACTGGTTCCTCTTCATCCTACTAAAACGGAATGCGTCTGTCAGCCATGGAGAGCACACTCACTCCAGCTTCTGCTGAGAGCAGTGGAGGCTTCTTCCTGTTTATCCTTCTTGAGGACATCAACTTTTCCCCACTTCAGTTCCTGGAACGCTTTCATCCCTCCACGCCCCCCACACCCCTCCCTCCAGCTTTTCTTCGTCACCGAGTTGGACGCTATTGAATGTTCACTTCGAACTGCCAGCATCTAAACCGAGACGAGGAGGACAAACATCTTCCGGTTTTAACTTGAAAGCCCTTATCTGCGAGAAGAAAAATAAAGAGATGGGAGATGCCAAATGGAAGGATTATCTAAGCAGAAAAAGCAAATCTGTGTAAGAGGGCTCCCATGATCCTCCAAACTTGCCTAAAAACTTCTTAATTTTTGTTGTTGCTATTGTTTTTTTGTGTTTTTTATTCTTTTTTCTTTTATTGGATATTTTCTTTATTTATATTTCAAATGTTGTTATTTTTTTTGCGTGTATGCGAATGACATTTAACAATCTTGGGTAACAGTGAGTGACTGATTATAGAAGAAATACAAAACAAAACATAGAACTGTAGGATTGTCAACTGCCACTTAAATGCCAGGCCAAGCAGAGAGGAAGGTCTCATGAAATTCAGGATTTTCACTGAGGAAACACCACGAGGACTTCCTTGCTTCCCGTCATTACAGAGCTGAGTGTCACCCAAACACTTGGCTAAGCAAGGAGCACTCAAAGGAAACAGACTAACGTGAGCAGATGGCTTCGCCCTTGCTTTTGTTTCTTGTGTTTTTAAGCTGTCACGGAATTAGAGCAGTAGCCAATTGGGTTTGACAGGTGGCGTGGGAAGAGACACCATGACCAAGGCAACTCTTATAAAAGACAACATTTAATTGGGACTGGCTTTCATGTTCAGAGATTCAGTCCATTACATTCATTGTAGGAAGGATGGCACTGCCTAGGCAGGGACTTGTGTGGCATTGGAGGAGCTGAGAGTTCTACATCTTGTTCCGAAGGCAAATAAAAGACTGGCTTCCACATGGCTAGGAGGAGTATCTCACTGTCCCCTACTACAGTGACACACTTCTTCCAACAAGGCCATACCTACTCCAAAAAAGGCCAGACCTCCTAATAGTGTCACTCCCAGGGCCAAGCATATACAAACCACCATAACAGGTATTCTGGCTGGTCTTATGTATCAACTTAACACAAGTCATCAGAGAGAAAGGCGCCTCAGTTGTGGAAGGCGCCTCCATGAGATCCAGCTGTAAGGCATTTTCTCAATTAGTGATCAATGAGGGAAGGCCCTTTGTGGGTGGTGCCATCCCTGAGTTAATTGCCCTGGGATCTATAAGAAAGAAGGCTGAAGCAAACCACTGAACTGAGAATAGGACCCCCTTTGGGGAAATTAGAGGAAGGATTGAAAAAGTTGAAGGAGCTTGCAACCCCATAAGAACAACAATGCCAACAAACCAGAGCTCTCAGGAACTATACATGGACTGACCCAGGGCTCCAACTGTATATGTAGCAAAGAATAGCGTTGTTGGGGCACCAGTGGAATGGGAAGCCCTTGGTTCTGCCAAGGTTGGACCTCCAATGCATGGAAATATGGGGGGTAAGGGGGGTGGATGGGGGGGAATACACGTATGGGGGAGGGGATGGGAGGCTTATGGACAGGAAACTAAGAAAGGGAATAGAATTTGAAATGTAAGTAAAGAAATATATCTAATAAAATAAATAAATAAATAAATAAATAAATTTAAAGGAAAAAGAAAGCAGGCTGAGTAAGCCATGGGATCAAGCAAGTAAGCAGCTCTCCTCCATGGCCCCTGCATCAGATCCTGCCTCCAGGTTCCTGCCCTGTGAGAGTTCCTGTGCTGACATCCTTCAGTGATGGACTATGATCTAGAAGTGTAAGCCAAATAAATTCTTCGCTCCCCAGTTTGGATTTTTTTGTCCTGGTGTTTTGTTGCAGAAATAGAAACCCTAACTAAGACAACAGGAGTCCAGGAAGATCTACAGAGGAGTAGGTAAGACTCAAGAAAAAAGAGGTGCAAATCCTGAACTTGAAGCAGCAGACTAAGGAATTTACTATTTCATTAAAAATTAGAACAGACAGTCTCCATCTGTGCCCAGAGCTGGGGCTATACCACACCTCCAGGGTATAAAACCTGCCTGCAGAGAGATGGCCTAACAGTAGCTCTCCCTCCTAAGCCCAAAAACCACAGGTGGGACCTCAATTTCTCTCCATTGACTATCCAAGGAGAGACCCACCAGGAGTGCACAGGACTTAGGAGCCTCAACATGGCCTGGGACGGAACCCTTCCAGTCTCTACAGCTCTCAGACCCAAACCATGCCTGCAGAGAGCTGGTCTACCAGGAGCGCTCTCATTCCACAGATCACTGACTCACAGGCTCAAAGGTCCATAGGAGAGACAAGCTCCAGTCAGAGACAGCAAGAACAGCAATCAACAGAAATAACCAGATGGTGAGAGGCAAGTGCAAGAACCAAAGCAGCAGAAACCAAGACTACTTGGCATCATCAGAACCCAGTTCTCCCACCACAGAAAATACTGGATATCCCAACACACAAAAAAAGCAAGATTTGGATTTAAAATCACATCTCAGGATGATGATACAGGACATTGAGAAGGATAGAAATAACTCCCTTAAAGAAATACAGAACACGGTAAAAAAGTAGAAGCCTTAAAGAGGAAACACAAAAATCCCTTAAAGAATTATAGGAAAACACAACCAAGCAGAGGAAGGAATTGAAAAAAAACCATCCAGAACTGAAAAATGGAAATGGAAACAATAAAGAAATCACAAAAGGAGATGACCCTAGAGATAGAAAACCTAGGAATAAGATCAGGAGTCATAGATGCAAGCATCACCAATAGAATACAAGAGATTGAAGAGAAAATCTCAGTGGCAGAAGATACCATAGAAAACATCGACACAACAATCAAAGAAAATGCAAAATGCAAGAAGTTCCTAACCTAAAACATCCAGGAAATGCAGGACACAGTGAGAGGATCAAACCTAAGGATAATAGGTATAGAAGAGAACAAAGACTCCCAACTTAAAGGGCCAGTAAATATCTTCAAGAAATTATAGAAGAAAACTTCCCTAACCTAAAGAAAGAGATGCCCAAGAACATACGAGAAGCCTACAGAACGCCAAATAGATTGGACCAGAGAAGAAATTCCTCCTGTAACATAATAGTAAACACAAAATACACAAAACAAAGAAAGAATATTGAAAGCAGTCAGGTAAAAAGGTCAAGTAACATATAAAGGCAGTCCTATCAGGATTACACCAGACTTCTCAACAGAGACTACAAAAGCTAGAAGACCCTGGATAGATATCATACAGACCCAGCCCAGGCTACTATATACAGCAAAACTGTCAATTAACATAGATGGAGAAACCAAGATATTCCATGACAAAACCAAATTTGCACAATATCTTTTCACAAATCCAGCCCTACAAAGGATAATAGATTGAAAACTCCAACACAAGGAGGGAAACAACACCCTAGAAAAAGCAAGAAAATAATCTTCTTGCAACAAACCCAAAAGAAGATAGTCACACAAACGTAATTCCACATCTAACAACAAAAATAACAGGAAACAATAATCACTATTCCTTAATATCTCTTAACATCAATTAACTCAATTCTCCAATAAAAAGGCATAGACTAACAGACTAGATAGGTAAACAAGACCCAGCATTTTAATACATACAGGAAACGCACCTCAGTGACAAACACAGACACTTCCTCAGAGTAAAAGGCTGGGAAATTTTTTTCCAAGCAAATGGGCCCAAGAAAAAAGCTGGAATAGATAGTCATTCTAATATCAAATAAAATCGACTTTCAACCAAAGGATATCAAAAGAGATAAGGCAGAACACTTCATATTCGTCAAAGAAAAAATTCACCAAGATGATCTCTCAATTCTGAACATCTATGCTCCAAATGCAAGGGCACCCACATTCATAAAAGAAACTTTACTAAAGTTCAAAGCATACATTGCACCTCACACAGTAATAGTAGAGATTTCAATACACCACTCTCATCAATGGACAGATCATGAAAACAGGAATTAAACAGAGACATAGACAGACTAAGAGAAGTCATGAACCAATTGGACTTAACAGATATTTATAGAACATTCTATCCTAAAGCAAAAGGATATATCTTCTTTTCAGCTCCTCATGGTATTTTCTCAAAAATTGACCATATAATTGGTCACAAAACAATCCTCAATAGATACAAGAAGATTGAAATAATCCCATGCATCATATCAGATCACCAAGAACTAAGGCTGGTCTTCAACAACAACAAAAACAACAGAAAACCCACATATACATGGAAGTTGAACAATGCTCAACTCAACGACAACTTGGTCAAGAAAGAAATAAAGAAAGAAATTAAAGACTTTTGAAAATTTAATGAAAATGAAGGGACAAAATGAAAGCAGTGTTAAAAGGAAAACTCATAGATCTGAGTGCCTCCAAAAAGAAACCGGGGAGAGCATACATCAACAGCTTGATAGCACACCTAAAAGGTCTAGAACAAAAAGAAGCAAATACACCCAAGATGAGTAATCTGGATAAAAATGTACAATTTTCTAGACAGATACCAGGTACCAAAGTTAAATCGGGATTAGATACCATCTAAACAGTCCCATAACCCCAAGAAAAATAGAAGCAATCATTAAAAGTCTCCCACCCAAAAAAGCCCACGATCAGATGGGTTTAGTGTAGAATTCTATCATACCTTCAAAGAAGACATAACACCAATACTCTTCAAACTATTACACAAAATAGAAACATAAGGAACACTACCCAATTCGTTCTTTGAAGTCACAATTACACCTAAACCACACAGAGACCCTACAAAGAAAGAGAACTTCAGACCAATTTCCCTTATGAATATCAACACAAAAATGTTCAATAAAATCATGCAAACTGAATCCAAGAACACATCAAAATGATCACCCATCATGATCAAGTAGACTTCATCCCAGGGCTGCAGGAATGGTTCAATATATGGAAATCCATCAATATAATCCACTCTATGAACAAACTCAAGGAAAGAAACCACATAATCATCTCATTAGATGATGAGAAAGCATTTGACAAAATTCAACAGCCCTTCATGATAAAAGTCTTGGAAAGATCAGAAATTCAAGGTCCATACCTAAACATAGTAAAAGCAATATACAGCAAACCAGTAGCCAACATCAAGCTAAATGGAGAGAACTGGAAGCAATCCCACTAAAATCAGGGACTAGACAAGGCTGCCCACTCTTTCCTTACCTATTCAATATAGTTCTTGATGTTCTAGCTAGAGCAATCAGACAGCAAAAAGAGGTCAAAGGGATACAAATTGGAAAGGAGTAAGTCAAAATATCACTATTTGCAGATGATATGATAGTATACTTAAGTGACCCCAGAAATTCCACCAGAGAACCTGATTAAAAAAAAAACTTCAGCAAAGTGGCTCAATATAGAATTAACTCAAACAAATCAGTAGCCTTCCTCTACTCAAAGGATAAACAGGCTGAGAAAGAAATTAGGGAAATGACACCCTTTTCAATAGTCACAAATAATATAAAATACATTGGTGTGATTCTAGCCAAGCAAGTGAAAGATCTGTATGACAAGAACTTCAAGTCGCTGAAGAAAGAAATCTAAGATCTCAGAAGATGGAAAGATCTCCCATGCTCATGGGATGGCAGGATTAATATAGTAAAACTGGCCTTCTTGCTGAAATCAATCTACAGATTCAATGCAATCCCCATCAAAATTCCAACTCTATTCTTCATAGAATTAGAAAGAGCAATTCACAAATTCTTTTGGAATCACAAAACAAAACACAACAAAAACCAGAATAGCAAAAACTATTCTCAACAATAAAAAACCGTCTAGGGGAATCACCATCCTTGACCTCAAGCTGTATTACTGATCAATAGTGATAAAAAAAAACTGTATAGTATTGGTACAGGGACAGGCAGGTAGATCAATGGAATAGAATTGAAGACCCAGAAATGAACCTATGATCACTTGATCTTTGACGAAGGAGCTAAAAGCATCCAGTGGAAAAAATGCAGCATTTTCAACAAATGGTGCTGGTTCAACTGGAGATCAGCATGTAAAAGAATGAAAATTGATTCATCATTTCCCTGTACAAAGCTCAAGTCCAAGTGAATCAAGGAGCTCAACATAAAACCAAATACACTGAAACTAATAGAAGAGGAAGTCGGGAAAAGCCTCAAACACTTGAGCACAGGGGGAAATTTTCTGATCAGAACACCAATGGCTTATGCTCTAAGATCAAGAATTGACAAATGGGACTTCATAAAATTGCAAAACTTCTGTAAAGCAAAGGACACTGTCAATAGGACAAACTTCATCCAACTGATTGGGAAAATATCTTTACCAATCCTACATCTGATAGAGGGCTAATATCCAATATATACAAAGAACTCAAGAAGTTAGACTCCAGAGAATCAAATAATCCTATTTTTAAAGGGGGGGGTTTCAGAGATAAACAAAGAATTCTCAACTGAAGAATATCGAATGGCTGAGAAGTACTTAAAGAAATGTTTAACATCCTTAGTCATAAGGGAAATGCAAATCTCACACCAGTCAGAATGGCTAAGATCAAAAACTCAGGTTACAACAGATGTTGGTGAGGATGTGAAAAATAGGAACACTCCTCCATTGTTGGTGGGAATGCAAGAATTGTTGTGGTTCCTCAGAAAATTGGTACTACCTGAGGACCCAGCTATACCACTCCTGGGCATACACCTAATGCTCCAATATATAACAAGGACACATGCTCCACTGGGTTCATAGCAGCCTTATTGACAATAGCCAGAAGCTGGAAAGAACCCAGATGCCCTTCAACAGAGGAATGAATACAGAAAATGTGGTACATCTACACAATGGAGAACTACTCAGCTATTAAAAACAATGACTACATGAAATTTTTCTGCAAATGGATAGAACTAGAAAATATCATCATGAATGAGGTAACGCAGTAAAAACAGAACACACATGGTATGCATTCTCTGATAAATGGATAATCCAAATCTTGGAAAACCTAAGGAAATATTCACAGATCATATGAAGCCCAAGAAGAAGGAAGACCAAAATGTGGATGCTTCATTCCTTCTTAGAAGGAAGAACAAAATACAACACTGGTAGAAATACAGGGACAAAGAGTGGACTGAAGAAAAAGTCACCCAGAGACTGCCCCACCTGGGGATCCATCCCCATATGCAGCCACCAAACCCAGTCACTATTGCTGATGCCAAGAAGCGCTTGCTGACAGGAGCCAGATATGAGGGTCCCCTGAGAGGCTCTGCCAGAGCCCTGCTGATACAGATGAGGATGGTTGCAGCTAACCATTGGACTGAACAAGGGAACCTCAATGGAGGAGTTAGAGAAAAGGATGAAGGAGCTGAAGGGGCTTGCAACACCATAAGAAAACAATAATATCAACCAACCAGATCCCACCAGAGCTCCCAGGGACTGAACCACCAACCAATGAGTACACATGGAGGGACCATGTCTCCAGCCACCTCTGTAGCAGAAGATGGCATTGTCCAGCATCAATAGGAGGAAAAGCCTGTGAGGGCTGATTTTCCCAATGTAGGGGAATGCCAGGGCGTTCAGGCTGGAGTGGGTGGGTGGGAGTAGGAGCATCCTCATAGAAGCAGGGGGAGGGGTATGAATTAGGGGGGAAAGGAGATAACATTTGAAATATAAATAGAAAATATCGAAGAAAAAAGAAATTCAATCAGAAAAAAAATGAAAGATTGAAAAAGATCGAAGACTTATAAGTTAGGGTGGGGGAGGTCATCTAAGCTCTGTTTGAGGTAGATATTATGTGATGGCAACCTGAAGATTAGTTGATGGAGAAGAGACTGCCTTATGTGTGGAGTCCTACTAGCCACAAGACCTGTGCTTGGCTTGCAGGGAGCAGAAGGGCATGAACTGAGAGATAGGGGGAGGAGACTTCTGACTATGGACCCAATATCACTTGATGCTTACTGATGTGACATAGCAAGGGAAGGGGTGGGGGGAGCATCTTGGGATTTAAGTCATAGCAATACCGTAGCAAGGTTGTAACTACAGAGAGGTTCTGAAGCCCGCGGGAATGCTAAAAGTCACATACTGACAACTGAAGAATGCATGAGAAAACGGAGGTGTTAGTCATTGATGCCCATAGCTAAGCCCTGAAATACACATGTTCGTGAGAATGGGTTCGTTTGCCCTATACTTCTGATAGGTTGAGATTAACACAAAACAAAAGAAAAAAACCATGTATTGTAAAAAAAATTCCCGAGCTGAAAGGCAAACATATTGACCCCAATCTGGTCACACTCCAGGTGCTAAGTGGAATCAAATCTGTAGTCCTCCTGAGGACATGTAGCTGAGAATGACCTGTCTAGCGAGTCACCCAACTCCATGAGCTCATTTTTTCCTACATTTTCCGAGGGTAAATTTGAGTTGCTTTCTTGCCCATCCAGTAGCCAGTACCCTTTTTGGGTGGACAGCTCTTGCACACACACACACACACACACACACACACACACACACACACACACACAGAGAGAGAGAGAGAGAGAGAGAGACAGACAGAGACAGAGACAGAGACAGAGACAGACAGAGGCAGAGACAGAGACAGAGAGACAGAGACAGAGAGAGACAGAAAGAGACAGAAGCAGAGAAACAGAGAGACAGAGAGAGAAACAGAGACAGAGACAGAGAGACAGAGAGACAGAGAGGACATAGTATCTATAAAGAAGGATAGAAGGACCAAGAGTCTACAGCAACAGTAGAGTCCACAAGTGTAACTTTTATTTTTGTAAACCTTATTTTTAATGATGGTTCTTAAACGCTTTAACCTCCCTTGTAGCCCACCACCCACCCAAGGTAGTGGAAAAGAAAAGATACAGGAGAAGTGGACCTGTTTAGGAAGGGTCTTTGGAGCAACTCCCGACTCTGTTATCTGGAAATCGGCAGTTCAGTTCACAGGTCAGCAGCCGCAGCTCGATCCACACACACACACACACACACACACACACACACACACACACACACACACACACACACACACACTTCACAGATACAGCAGCAGCCAGCTTGGCAGAGACAGGATAGCAAATAGGAATCAGCAGCCGTTGCAGTGCCTAGCAGAGACGGCCAGGTCCCAGCCTCAACTCAAGTAAGGAGGAGGGACCCAGAGGGACGGGAATGCCAGAAGCTCTCGGCTGTGTCTCTCAGCGAAACAAAGACTTGAGACCAACAAGCATTGCACATGCGCCCTTCAAACATCACGTGTCCTCCACGCCATGGCGTGCATATATCTCAGCGGACATCGCTCTGCCAATCAGCCACGTCGGCAGAAGCAGCAAAAAACTGCAAAGCACCACCAGAAGTTAAACGCAGCTCAACCACACAGTGTAAGGTGGACCCATACATGCCTGTCACTAGCAAAGAGTTCATCACGTGTCCTTTCACACGTTTGCTTTAGCAGGACATACTTTTATCCGTGTCTGCTTCAGTTAAGCGTTCCTTCACATGTTTGCCCCAGCAAAACACCAACCGACCGACTTTCCAAAGAACACGTTAGTTTCCACTTCACACTAGACGGTGGGATAAGCGTTTACAGAGTGGAGGATGATTGCCCCTTAAAGGAAGTACCACTCCCAAGAAGAAAACTGTGTTTCAGGTATCGTCCGATGGTGGCTATAGAATTCTCACTAAAGAAAGAAATGTACTTCAGAAAAATAGATTTTGAGATTCAAGGAACAATGTGGACAGAAGCAACTAAAAATGGCCGAGCTGAGCTGAGCTGGAGAGATGGCTCAGTGGTTAAAGAGGACTCAGGTTTGATTCCGAGCACCTGCGTCTTGGCTTGTTAAACCGTCTCTGACTCCATCTCCTCCGGGATCAGTAGTTAGTTCAGTAAAAGTCAAATAATGGCTCTGAGGGGGTCTGTTGTATTAAATATTTTTAGATAAATCCCGGCCGTGCGTTCCTGATACCTACAGCACTCACCCGTGTTGCATCCTGGGACTTCATGCAGCCTTGGCTCTAAGTAAAAAACTCGGGGGGTTGGGGATTTAGCTCAGTGGTAGAGCGCTTGCCTAGCAAGCACAAGGTCCTGGGTTCGGTCCCCAGCTCCAAAAAAAAAAAAAAAAAAAAAAAAAAAAAAAAAAAAAAACTCGGACTGTCACCGCCAGTAGTACCAATGAACTTAGCAGGCTTGGGCTCAGATCCAGACTAGTTAGTGTTATAAACTACAGTGTTTTCAATGTACACACAGTTTTCTGTTCTGATAGCAACAGATTAATGTTTAATTAATAGACTAATTACAGAAAAAGATCCCGTTAAGTATTAAGACCATGTTTGTTTAAACTGTACTCCGTTGTAATATTTGGTTTGAAAATTGTCTCCTGGTTGCTGGCTTGAATTTCATAAAAGATTGTTAGAGGAACTTTGGCCTGGGATTATGACTGAATATCCTACAGTTTCTGAAATGGCCCAAAATGTATTCTGGGCATTTCATAGTATAAACTTATGCAAAGAAGTGTTCTCGGCATTGGCAATTATAGAATCAAGATATCGACCTACTCTTAAAAGTAGTGAAGATGCCCTACGTTCTGTGGAATCAGATGTTCAAGCCGAGATTTAGTGCTTCATGTGACAATAAATAGGTACCATAGTCATTAGTAAATTCATTTTCATCCCTAATAAAGGGCAGAGTGATGTGTGTGCCATGTTTATCTATAAGGAAACAATGTGAATATTTCACCTGCCCCCAGTGGCTTCCTGTTATCCTTTGAGTCATAGTTTGTCACATTCCACTCCCCTACCTTCTTATGGTTCCCTGGTTTCTTTCTCTCCCTGGAGCCTCCTCTCTTTTGGGACCTTGGCACTCGCTGTCTCTTTGCCTGGAAAACACAACCCTCACATTCCAGTCTGCTCTGCGTTTGTACAGGAAGTGTCTGTTGAGGATCTGTTTCATCCTCTGCCCTTTCTGGAGCACGGAGAGACAGTGATGGATCAGAATAAACCAGAAAACGTAAAACGGCTCTAATGAGCCTTACTTTCTTGTGGCTGCAACCACTCAGTGAGGCCCTCTCTGCACGGATGGGATATTGCTGTCCCTTCTGCTCTATCTCCTGCCATTCTGTCGCTTCCCAATGTTGTGCTATTCTGTGTCTGTCTTGTCTGTCCTCGTCTTCTGTTACCCCAAAGGCAGAGATGTCTCAGGTATCTCTTCAGGGGATATTTGACAAAACAGTAAGAGGAGTGAACTAGACCTGTGAAAGGTGCCCCAGAAGAAGAAGGGTGTGTGTGTGTGGTGTGTGTGGTGTGGTGTATGTGGTATATATGTGGTGTGTGTGTATGTGTGTGTGTATGTGAGTATGTATGTGTGATATGTGTGGTGTGGTATGTGTGTGTGGTGTGGTGTGATGGGTGTGTCTCTATGTGTGTGGTATGTATGCATATGTGTATCTGTGATGTGGTATGTGTGTGTGGTGTGTGTGTGTGTGAGCATTGTGTGTGGTGTGGTATATATAGTGTGTCTGTGTGTGTGGTGTGGTGTGTATGTGGTGTGATATGTGTGCAATGTGTGTGTGGTGTGATGGTGTGTGTGTGATGTGGTGTGTGTGTATGATGTGTGTGTATGGAGTGTGTGATATGAATGTGTGGTGAGTGTAAGTGGTGTGTGTGGTGTATGTGTATGTGGTGTGATGTGTGTGTGTTTGGTGTGGTATATGTGTATGGTGTGTATGGCATGTGTTGTGTATGTATGTTGTGTGTGATGTATGTGTGTGGTGTGATGTGTGTGTGTGGTGTGTGGTGTGTGTGGTGTATGTGGTGTGTGTGTATGTGGTGTATGTATGGTGTACATGTGTGTGCTGTGTGTGTGCGATATGTGTGGTATACGTATGTGTAGTATGAGTGTGGTGTGTGTGATGTGTGTGTGGTGTATGTGTGGTGTACGTGTATGCTGTGTGTGTGTGTACTGTATGTGTGGTGTGTGTGTGTGTGTGTGTGTGTGGTATGTGTGGTGAGTCTGTGTGTGTGGTGTGTGTGTGTGTGTGTGTGTGTGTGTGTGATTTAAAGGCAAGAGAGCAGATGTGGCAGAAGGACAGAGGTTTCCATCAGGTCTGACAGGAACAAGATAAGGAGCTAAAGTGCAGAGCAAACATTGAACCCTGCAGACAGGCTGTACAGGGAGCAGGAGCTGCATCCATCTAAGATGCAGAGTCTCTGTGCCATGTTGAGATTGGTTTATAAAGCAGCCTTATTTTGTCAGAAAACAAAACCCTCTGGTTATTATTACTTGTTTTTAAATTTTATTATTTATTTTATGCATATGAGTATTTTTCCTAACTGTATATTTGTGTACCATGCATGTACCCAGTGCCTGAGGAGGTCAAAAGGAAGTGTCAGATTCCCTGGTTTTACAGTTACAGAATGTTCTATAAACATTCTGCATAAGCTCCAAGGTGGGTGCCGGCAAGAGAACCTGGGTCCTTGCAAGAGTAACACGTGCTCTTAACTATGGAACTATCGCTCTGGCCCCTATAATTACTTACTTTTATAGCACGGTTTTAATGAACATAATATTTTAAAGACTGCATGGTCTGGCGGTGTGGCTCCATTAATATAAAGCTTGCTTAGCATCAGGACCTGAGTTTAATTCTCAGCACCACACAAACTACGCACTGCACACACCTGTAATCCCAGCACCCAGCACATAGAACCTTGTCTCAGAAAAGCTGCATAAGACCTATGGTTGTTAAAGACATTTCATGCTTTCCCTAAGCCTAAAAACAGATGTTCTTCTATTAAAATACTCAACATTAAAATTTATTTACATACAAATTAAACTGATACCAAAGTCCCTTCTAGTGAAGCACTCACTCATACAGGTCTAGATGTAAGCTTTCCTCGTGTCGCCTGTCAGCAGAGCTGACATGAATTGAGTGTTCCTCACTCTCAAGACGAATTCTAAACTCTTGATTCTCAAAGACTCTTGCTTTGGGGCACATAGTCACTCGGGATCACATGGTTAGAAAACATGTAGCCAGTCCTGAATGTGGTGTTTGGCTCACAACCTATATTCTTCTATTTTTTAGATGTATTTTATTCTTGTGTGTGTGTGTGTGTGTGTGTGTGTGTGTGTGTACACATGTGTGTCACAGTACCCCTGGAGGCCAGAAGAAGGTGTCATACCCCTGGAACCGGAGTTATAAGAGGTTGTGAACTTCCTGATTTGGGAGCCGGGAACTGAACCCCAGGCCTCCGTAAGAACATCAAGCTCTCGTGTCCATCAAACCATCTCTCCACCCACAGCTGCTAACATTAACTCACACGACCATGTTCTCCCTAAAGGATTCAGCCCTCCTCACCAAGCCCTGTCACCTAGTCTGTACCAAGCCTTGTCACCTAGTCTGTGGAACCACACTGCCTAGCTTTAAGTCACCACCTATGTTGCCTTTATGATGCTTCTTGTCACATTTGAGACTCAGCCATGGATGGCAACCTCTGATCTGGACCCTGAACGTGGAATTCACGGTCAGAGGCAAGGTTAAGGTCACGGTTAGATGCTTTCGCAGGAGTGAGAGGATTCCATTTTCCATCAAGCTCAGTGAGATATCAGTCGCCTCCTCTGGTGTGGGAATCTCTGGAGGTGATGTGGGATGGTCTTCCTGGTGCTGTCCATGGTCAAAGTGTTGTTCGCTCACTCCACCTTCTTCTGACTGCTTAGCAGCTCACAGCAGAAAGCCTTAAAGTGGTGGATTTCCTGCCCTCTGCCTAAAGCCTGGGCTCCACTGTAGAGCCTTCAGCTCTCCAAAAAGCATCCTCAACTTTCACTGTCTAACCTCAAAGGGAGGCTGCCTCACTAGCAGACCCAAGCCTCTCACTGGCTACCACCTTACCTTCTAGCCATTCTTTCTGCCATTTTGTAACGTTCAACCTTTGTTACGTGTGACGCTCACATGTTTGTAGCTCTTTCCTCTACGTGATGCTCCCTCTAGTGCTGACTTAAGAGACAGTCACAATTTGTTTAGTTTTGGCAGGTTAGAAACTAGTAGAAAGTCTGTAAGAATTATGTCATTTGCATACTGAAATTGCATTTGTTATTTATCCCATTGCTGTGGTCAAAATCATGGTAAGAAGCAACTGAGGAGAGAAAGGGTCTGTTGAGGCTCATGGTTTGAGGGTCCTGTCTTTGCCAACCAAGCTCTCCCACATCCTCACATTTGGGTGACACAGGAAACAGAAGGAAGGGGTGCTCACACCAGTTCTCAGTTCACTTGCTCCATTCGCCTCCTTAGTCCAGGACTCCAGACCATGAGACAATGCCGCACATTCAGGGCGTGTCCTTTCTCCTCAATTGACCAGCTCGGCGGTGCCCTCACAGACTCATTCACGTGCACTTCTTAACCCAATAAAATTCCCAAGCAGAATTAACCATTACAATAGAATTTCACACAGACAAACATCTCCCAATGAAAATCTTTCCCCCATTTTTTAATCATTTGACCATTTCATACACATATAAAATGAATATTTGTGGGCCTCCATGCTGGAGGCTTTCCACAGAGATCTCTGGTCCAGCTAGGTGGGCAGGTTCAGGTGAAGGGGATGAACTCGGGCAGGGACGGGTAATGGCTTTTGCTTTTGTGGCCTTCGCTGCTGATGCTGCTCCGTAGGGGACTGACTAGCCAGCAAAAGGCTCAGGGGAGCTTCTAGCTACAGTTTTAGGAGAGCAGATCTCTTTCTCCAAGCAGTGGAATAATTCCTGCACACACCTCTAATCCTTCTGAATAGGATTCTTAAATACAGTTTCGGGATGGGTCAGGGTCTGACAGCAGGTATTTCCCATTGGTTTGACCTGAGAGCTTGGGAATTGTAGATTGAAGTCATTATGCAGGTGAGGGCTGGCACAAGTTAGATCAAGGCCACGATTGGACAGTAAAAGAATAAGGGGGGGGAGACAAAGTTTTTGTAGGGAGGGAGAAAAGAAGAAGAGGGAGAATCAAGGTGGAGACTGAGAAGGATGACCCAGATCTGGATGGTCCTGAATTGCCAAGGTAGCCGGGATGGATTTCTGTAGACAGATTTATCTTATCTAGGTGGATGGTTTATATCCTCATCAATTGGTTGTGCTTATTGTGTGGATGTATTGTGGATTGAGTATTTAACATATAAATCTAGTTGTTGGGTTACAGTTTGTTGAGTCTTGTTATTATGGGGTAGCTGGGACCAGAGTTCCTGATTGGTCAGGGCTGATCAGGGTGACTTGTAAGGCGGGTGAAGAGACTGCTGGGGTCAGAAGATAGCTAGGCTAACGTGGCATGGTACCTCACCGAAGCCAGCTGCTGCTGAGATAAGTTAAGATTAGTTCTCTATGGCCCTACAATGCCAGAACTAACACTAGGGAGCGACTGCTAGGGTACGAGAGTACCAGGGGCCCAGTGTGCAGCAGTGACTTGTGAGAACCGGTCAAGCCCTTTTTTTTTAAATTATACCACAACAGGGAATACATCGTCTACATATTTGAGTGTGTGGTCCTGCTTCTACGTGACTGATCTGTCTTGAGCCTGTGTGACCTGTGGTCACATCCTCACCTGTGGAGGAGGGGCGTGGAGCATTGCCCTATGGGACTGATTTTCCTCAAACCTCTCTACAGGGGGTTATGGGAGCTGTAGCTATGTGATCTCCTGGGAGACTGGGAATGCCCCTGCTGTCCCTTAGGGTCTCCCAGGAAACAGGGTACCTTTCACAGCCCACCGCCCCACAAATATTAGATGTTTTCAGCCCAAATACCCTCTCACAGCCCACCCCCTCTCCCAGTGGAACCCTTCTTAGACAGCGCCCTGCTACTGCCTAGGGTTCTTACTCAGACAGACATGTCCTTCCTGGAGCAAGGATGGGTTACCAGTGCCCACACCACTGAGGAAAATGGCAACCTTCCCCAGTACTCATGACAAAATGACCAAATTATCAAACGTACAGCGTGGCTTTTATGGGTCTGCCCAAAGTTCCGGAAATGTCTGTGTCACGAATAACACTATTTCACTAGCTATCAAATGAAATCATGCGTTCTATTTCTTTTTAACATTCTTCAAAGCATTAGCCACACTGTTCAGAGACACAGAAAGAACCCAGTTGGCATCTCCTAATTTAGCAGTGACTGACGCATGGTGTGTCCTTGGGCTTTCTGGTTTTTCTCACTGTTATGGGTGGCACTTCCGAGTTCCTGGCAATCCCGTGGTTCCTGGCATTGGTGAGGGCTGCTTGCCAAGTGAGGTCTCCTGGGTGACAGCTCGCCTGAATTACTTCCTCAGTGGTCTGCTGTTGACTCCAGACTTGTCTTCACTGTTCACCTCAGTCTATACCCCCAAGTCCACGAAGCCCCAAACCAAGAGTGAACCCCACTTGATTCTGATTCGCTGGGAGGAGCCTTTTCATTTCAGGTCTGGAGCAGGAATCTTCACTACAGCAATAGGAGTAGAAAGGGACCTGGCTGGATTAAAGCATAAGAAGTCATGTATTCGTCAAAGTAAGATATCTCCATCCTTTGAAAAATATGTATCTGTAGGTGGTTTATTCCTATCATTGGGGTTGTAGGGGGGTTATTTGTTTGGCTGCTTGCTTGCTTGTTTGACAAGTTCTCATTTTTATCCCTGGCTGACCTAGAACTCACTGTGTAGACCATGCCGGCCTGGAATGTGTAGAGATTCCCCCGCCTCTGACTACTGAGTACTAGGGTTAAAGGCACGAGCCACATGCCCACCAAATCTTTTGGTTTTATAAAACAATCTACAAAATGTAACGTTTGACAAGATCACTTTAGGAGGAGGAAAAATGCAGACATTCACCTGTGTCCTAGAAGGCCTTGTGAAAATCCCCGGAAGTAGATGCCTGGATGAAGGCTAGAATAGAAGACGTGTCAGATACGTACTGTGCTGTCAAGAGTTTTACCAGTAAAGTGGATTATGTAGGATATGAAAAAAAAAATCCCCAGAAGTAGAGTGGTCTAGAATGTGTGTGGATGGGCACATGTTTTCAATAGTTGAGGAAATATGGGTCTAATTTAAACATTCCAATGAGTTATTGGGACTTAATATGACCATATTAGTTTCTATAGGGCCAACTCAAGGAAGAGTTGATGCTGGGTCATAGAGGGCACAGGCCATCATGATAAGGAAGGCATGGGGGCAGGAGCATGAGCCAATTGGTCATATTGTGCCCCAAGTCAGGAAGCAGAAAGAGATAGATGAAGTGTGATGGTTTAGATATGCTTAGCCCGGGGAGTGCCACTATTAGGAGGTATGGCCTTGTTGAAGCAGGTGTGGCCTTCTTGGAGGAAGTGTGTCGCTGAGGGGTTGGGCTTTGAGACCCTCCTTCTAGCCATCGAAGGACAGTCTGCTTCTGCCTTTTTTTTTTTTTTTAATGAAGATGTAGGACTCTCAGCTCTGCCTGCACCATGCCTGCCTGGACGCTGCTGTGTTTCCTGTCTTAATGATAATGGACTGAACCTCTGAACCTGTAAGCCAGCCCCAACTCAATGTTGCCCTTTACAAGAGTTGCCTTGGTCATGGTGCCTGCTCACTGCAGTGAAACCCTGACTAAGACTGAATGCTTGTGCTCTGTTGATCACTTTCTTCTGTTAATTCAGGCCAGGACTCCAGTCTGTGGGATGAGGCCGCTCACATTCAGGATGGGTCTCTACTCCTCAGTTAAAGCTTTCCAGAAACATGCTTACAGACAGCTGAAGAGGTGTGTGGTCATGTTGATTCTAAAATCAATCAAACTAGCATGTTAATCAACAAAGGTGTTTAAGAAAGACCACTAAAGGTGCACACTTTGATTTCTGAAAAGATTCTTTGGGGGCTGTTATTTTATAAACACTGTTTTTTTTTGAGACATGACACCTTTCCTCCTTTCCACGCTTTTCCTAATTTCTCAATCTCTCCTTGGATTTGTCCTACTAATATCTTTTTCTTAGGTTCTACAAAGTTAAAACAGACAGAGCTCATATTTCTTGGGTCAGGAAAGGTTTTAAAATAGCTAAGAGCACACAAGCATTAGATGGTTCTCATTCTTGATATACATGTGCATACACAGGGTTGGAGAAGGAAAATGAAAATCAAGATTTTAGTCTTCTATGCCCATGATGGAGGGGGTTGCTGGCTTCACTCTCTGCTCTCAGCCTCTGTTTGAATGTGAGTTTGGCCTCTGACTATTCTCGACCACATACCATCGATTCTCAACTTTCCCTCATTGCCTGTGGATGGTGTCAAGTGCAAGTCTAGCATGGACAGAAGCTATGACATTTTGTGGTGTTTGAACACCATGACCTAAAGCAACTTGAGGGGTATTCTTTTTTTTTTTTTTTTTTTATTAACTTGAGTATTTCTTATGTACATTTGGCAAACATCCCCTTCCCCCCCTTCCTTATGGGTGTTCCCTCCCCACCCTCCCCCATTGCCGCCCTCCCCCGACAGTCTAGTTCACTGGGGGTTCAGTCTTAGCAGGACCCAGGGCTTCTCCTTCCACTGGTGCTCTTACTAGGATATTCATTGCTACCTATGAGGTCAGAGTCCAGGGTCAGTCCATGTATAGTCTTTAGGTAGTGGCTTAGTCCCTGGAAGCTCTGGTTGCTTGGCATTGTTGTACATATGGAGTCTCAAGCCCCTTCAATCTCTTCCAGTTCATTCTCTGATTCCTTCAACGGGGGTCCCGTTCTCAGTTCAGTGGTTTGCTGCTGGCATTCGCCTCTGTATTTGCTGTATTCTGGCTGTGTCTCTCAGGTTCGATCTACATCCGGCTCCTGTCGGTCTGCACTTCTTTGCTTCATCCATCTTGTCTAATTGGGTGGCTGTATATGTATGGGCCACATGTGGGGCAGGCTCTGAATGGGTGTTCCTTCAGTCTCTGTTTTAATCTTTGCCTCTCTCTTCCCTGCCAAGGGTATTCTTGTTCCCCTTTTAAAGAAGGAGTGAAGCCTTCACATTTTGATCATCCGTCTTGAGTTTCATTTGTTCTAGGCCACTAGGGTAATTCAAGCATTTGGGCTAATAGCCACTTATCAGTGAGTGCATACCATGTATGTCTTTCTGTGATTGGGTTAGCTCACTCAGAATGATATTTTCCAGTTCCAACCATTTGCCTACCAATTTCATAAAGTCGTTGTTTTTGATAGCTGAGTAATATTCCATTGTGTAGATGTACCACATTTTCTGTATCCATTCCTCTGTTGAAGGGCATCTGGGTTCTTTCCAGCTTCTGGCTATTATAAATAAGGCTGCGATGAACATAGTGGAGCACGTGTCTTTTTTATATGTTGGGGCATCTTTTGGGTATATGCCCAAGAGAGGTATAGCTGGATCCTCAGGCAGTTCAATGTCCATTTTTCTGAGAAACCTCCAGACTGATTTCCAGAATGGTTGTACCAGTCTGCAACCCCACCAACAATGGAGGAGTGTTCTTGAGGGGTATTCTATGTTGCTTACAAGTTACAGTCTGTCACAAAGGGAAGTTGGGAAAGAAATTCAAGGCAGGAAGCTAAATGAGGGAACTGAGGCTGAGGTCATGGGGAACTGTGCTCATTGGCTTGCTCTCCGTTGCTCGTTGGGCTACTTTCTTAAACAACCACATTCACTTGCTAGGGGATGATACTGCCCACAGTGGAGCCCTCCCACATCAATGATTAAACAAGGTGCACCACAGATTTGCCTACAGGAAAATATGATGGAGATATCCTCTTAGCTGAGGTTCCCTCTTCCCAGATGCCCCTAATTGCATTGGACTGATTTAAAAAAAATTATCACCACAATTATTTTAGATTTTGGAGCTACTGTTACCAGTGTAACCTCTGTTGTGAAGAGGATAAAAAAAACAACGACCTGATTTGCATGCCATGAGTGACCAGATTTGCATGTGACCAGTGCCTGCCCTTGCCTTTTGGGTTAGTGCTCTATAAAGAAGAATTAAATGGGATGATCCTGTGAGTTAAATAAAATAGACGTTTAAAAAAAACATTGCAGTGAGACACAAAGAAGGATGCTATTCCCAAATGTTTGCACTTTAAGAATGTTTATTTCAATTACAATGACACTAGTAACTAATTCCAGAGAATTTTCCATTACCACCACACCATCTCATATATCACAAGGTTTTAAACTGGGCACTTTGATCTATACTCACGGTCTCAGCACTTAGGAGGTGGGGGCAGGAAAATCCGAAGTTCATGGTCATCTTTGGCTACATAGTGACTTGGAGATCAGCCTGGGACACATGAAACTGTTTCTAAAAAAGGAAAAAAAAAGATAACATCTCAGAGGAGTTATAGTGTAGCATAACCCAAACACCGCTACTCAAATAGTCCTAGTGGCTACCTGCCCCAATATTCTGGAGGTTCCAGAATGAAACACACACACACACACACACACACACACACACACACACACACACACAGAGAGAGAGAGAGAGAGAGAGAGAGAGAGAGAGAGACAGACAGACAGACAGACAGACAGACAGACAGACAGACATGCACTCATTCTTATATTTTAATATGCCTTAAACAGCTCAATGGTTGGACTGCTTCCTAACCTCCACATGTCTGATGTACTTTTCAATAATCCCAGTTCATCACATACCAAAACCTATGTTCCATCTTGATGTCCCAGATTCAGACCTGCAGCCCTCCTGTGCCACAATCCTGGGCTCATCCATGTTGGCTGTCTCTGTCCCGTACTTCTCAGGCGTGGCAGCTACTCCTTTTCCCAAATGGCGGCTTCCTAATACCTCTGGTCCCTTGCCCTGGAATCCTAAAAGGCCCGCCTCCCTCACCCTGCCTGACCATTGGCTGCCGGCAACTTCATTTACCAATCAAAACCAACTAGGGGCAGGGACCCTCAGCATCTTCTGTGTGGATTCTTTTCGGGACCCAATTAACATAATACAAGCATTAGACGGAACCCACAACACAATGGTCCCATTTGTGAGAATAAAATAGTAAAATATATTGAACATGTGACCTTAAACAGTTCGTCTTTTTCGGTGCACATGAGAAGGAATCTTTGCCCACGCTTCATTTAATTCTGTCCCTCAGAACGTAACCTGTGCTTTACAACACTGCTGCCAGTTTCCATTGGCTTCTAGTTCTTGAAAGTACTGGCCTTTTATGAGAAGGAAGGAGTGGTGATTTAGCACTGGGTTCCCTGATTATATAAAAGACGGTGAGACAGAGGCTGAACTCACGATACATCAGAGAGTGCAATCGAAGCTGAGGGCTGTACGGTCAGTTATACAAACCACACATACTCTCCGGACTGGCCCTTCCACCCACACCTGTCACCCACATCTGTGTTTCAAGCTGCAGGAAGGAGACAGGAGCTGGGGCAGATCGGTCAAAGGGTGCATACCAGCTGTTCTTCAAAGAAACTTTCCAGAACTTACACATTTCCACTTCCATTCACTGGCGGTGCTGGATGTGGTAAAGCAGAAATAGAGACCACTAAGCCAAAAACCGGCAAACTCTGTAGGGATTTGATTTTTTTTTTTTTTTAATGGATCAGTCCCTGCATAAATTCATGGTTTAGTGGGCTGCAGGTAGGTGGCAGAAACTTCTGGTAAAATTAGGCTAATGGGTCAAGATCTAGAACAAAGGAATGATGACATGTCAAAAGGTATCTTGAGGGGTTGGGGATTTGGCTCAGTGGTAGAGTGCTTGCCTAGGAAGCGCAAGGCCTTGGGTTCGGTCTCCAGCTCGAAAAAAAAGAATTTAAAAAAAAAAAAAAAAAAAAAGGTATCTTGAAATCTCCAGGTGAGTGATGGGAAAAGTACCTTGGAATGGACACAGCAATGGTCACCTCTCTTCCCTATAGAACCTGATTGGTGAGTTCCTCTCCCATGAGCTCTAGGACAATATGCAAAGACTGTCACTTCTGACTCTGGGACAACATGGGTTTAGAGCCGGCATCTAACTCCTTGCAAGAAGCAAAGGATTTTATTAAAATGATACATTGAGGGTTTGAAAGTATAATATGAGACATGTTTTCTTCACTCCCCTTTCCTGTATTTTTCTTTTATTTTTCTTGGCTTCTCTACCCATTCATTCTTCCATAGGAACTTTAGAATCACCATTTTTAATTGGATTTTTTTTATTTATTTACATTTCGAATGTCATCCCCTTTCCCCATTTCCCATCCATAAACTCCTATCCCATCCTCCCTCCCCCTTCTTCTATGAGGGTGTTCCCCCACCCATCCACCCACCCCTTTCTGCCTTCCTACCCTGACATTCCCCTACACTGGGAGGTCCAACCGTGGCAGGACCAAGGGCTTCTCCTTCCACTGGTGCCCAGCAAGGCCATCCTCTGCTACATATGCAGCTGGAGCCATGGGTTCTGTCCATGTGTACGCTTTGGGTGGTGGTTTAGTCCCTGGGAGCTCTGGTTGGTTGGCATTGTTGTTCTTATGGGGTTGCAAACCCCTTCAGCTCCTTCAATCCTTTCTCTAACTCCTCCAATGGGGACCCTGTTCTCAGTTCAATGGTTGGCTGAGAGCATCCACCTCTGTATTTGTCATGCTCTGGCTGAGCCTCTTAGGAGACAGCTATATCAGGCTCCTGTCAGCATGTGCTTCTTGGCATCAGCAATATTATCTGGGTTTGGTGGCTGTGTGTATAATGGGCTGGATCTCCAGGTGGGGTAGGCTCTGAATGGTCATTCCTTCGGTCTCTGCTCCAAACTTTGTCTCAATATCCCCTCCTATGAATATGTTTGTTCCCCCTTCTAAGAAGGACTGAAGCATCCGCACTTTGGTCGTTAGAACCACCAATTTTTTTATTATTATTATTATTATTGAAAGGGGTTAGGGCTTTGAAACTGTATTTTTTTAACTTCTTAAGCTGGGTTGGCCACAAAACCTAGCTCAGGATACACCCTGGCTGCTTGTCAGCAGGTAAGTGTGAGGTTGTGATTTTAAATAAGGAAATGAACAATTGCAAACCTACCAAAGCAGGACCCTTCACCCTTCATCTCCAAGCTTCTCTCACCTCTTGTGCCAGGAAGGATATGTGAACCCCAGAACACCATCAAGGAACCATTTCTGATGTAACAGTGTTAGGGTCTCTTTATTACGAGCTTGGGCTTGGGCTCTCCTTCAACCCAACCCTGACCCAACAGGACAGGAAGGGAAGGCAGAGCAGCCCTGAACCCTCAGTGGGACAAGGTTTTCTAGGAAATGGAAGTAAGTGAGGGAGCTCTGACCTGGCAAGCATCTAACTGAATGTCTACTGTAAGCCGACAGGTGGGTGCTCCGAAGCAAGACCATATACAGTCACCAACGTCTAAAAGTACATCTGAAACAGTCGGTTAATCATTGATAAAGTGTTACCAGAAAGCAGCTAGGGAGTGACTCTGGCCAGGGACAAGTCAAGGGGTCCTTCCTGGTACCCAGATACAGCTTGGGTTCTCCTGCAGGTAAAGTACTTTTTGTTTCGTTTTGTTTTGTTTGTTTTTGGGGGGTTTTTTGTTTGTTTGTTTGTTTTTTCTAAGATGGAGGTTGGTTCCAAGATGGAGTAGGTTTGGCCTCTCAACCCATAACACCATTCTATTTCAAACACCTCTGGAAGACGGTCTCCGACATTACAAGTATTTCACTTATCCTAGCCTCATTTTTTTTTATATGCCCAAGAACAGATGTTACATCATTCTGCGTATCATGAAGTTTTAATGCCGTTTATGGCAGAAATCCCTCACTTTCCACAGGAACAGCCATTGTTTCTTCTGCTCTTAAGATAGTTTTTTGATCTTCTTTTCAAAGTCATAAAATGTTTCAGGGCCTACAGTCAATGAAACCTACGGGAGTGTGACCAGATGACTCTGAGCGAGGCTTGCTTGTGTGCCTAGGGTATGTGTAGCATTTGACTGTGTTCATTCCTTCCGAGCATTGTGGATGCATTGACTGGCGCCCCCCCCCCTCAACTGCCATTGTGCACATGAGGTAAGCCTGATGTAAGAAAGTTGTTCCGTAAAAATGGCAGAGCAGAAGGTGAGAAGAGAATTTGAGACTTTGGTACCATCAGCCCTAGACTGGCTAGCTCTAGAAGTCTCAATGGCATTCCTAAACTTCTACCTGATTTCTGCACCTTTACGTTTCAATCTCTGTGGATCACAACTTCGTGATGTGAGTGCTCGAAACAGGATGCAGGTCCCCAGGAAGAGCATCCAGGGACCACCCTGCCTAGGTGAGGACAGAGAGGGAAGTGACTGGAGAAAAGATAGTGCCAGGAAATACCACAAATTCCACAAGATGGGCAGGACAGGGCCAAATGAAGGGGACAACCTTCCCATTCCAGTTGACCAATAATTTTAAATGTTGATCAGGGTTACCAATTGCAGTCATCCAACTCAGGTGACCGCTGAGTTCACCACCAAAATGTTTATTAAAAAGTGTGTGCTTTGTGAGCTCAGGGTCTCCTCTTGCCTGCGTGCTGGGGGACCCCAACATATGTTGGAACAATAAACCAACAGCGATTGGGTTGCAGCGATTCCGGTCCGTGACCTTATTGAGTGGGGGGTCTTCCAATGGACTCTTACAGCAGCAAACACTGTTTACCACTGAGCCATCACTCCAGCCCCTTGACTTTTAAATTTAACAAATCACCATTCATAACAATCTGCCTGGAAACAGACACACTTACTGAACATCCAAATATTATTTTAGCAATTTTGCTTTTGAATTATTGGATTTCCATCTGTTTCATTGTGTGGAACTACAAACGTAACAACACTCTTTCCTTCGTTTGCACCTCAGTTATTCTGAAGCTTTGGGTTTTGGGGGTTTTGTTTGTTTGTGGCTTTTGTTTTTGTTTACATCCATGAGTTCAGTCTTCTGCAGAGCCAGTCCTGCCTTCTGTCCCTGTTGTCTTCCGTTTCCTGCTGTTTCTTGATTCTGCTGTAGACACTCAGGTCAGCAGCCTATTTTTTCACCCAGTTCCTTGAAGTAAATCTAAATTTCTAAGAGCTTAGATGCAGTTCTGTGATCAGAAGAGGGGCCCTGCCTTAGGACAGGGCTACTCATCACAGCCATGGTCTTCTGAAGACCACGGCTACTTCCGAGTCCAAGCTCATCCACTGACGTCGATCACAAGGGCAGGCTTTCATTTTTTTAATATTAGTTATTTCTTTGTTTTACATCTCAACTGAGGCTCCCTCTCTCTTCTCTCCTCCCAATCCATCCCTCTCACCCACCCCCATCCACCCCTCCTCTCTTTCTCCTCAGAAAAGGAGAGACCTCCCATGGATATCAACCAGGCTTGACATTTCAAGTTGCAGTAAGACTAGGGGCAGCTTCTTCTGTTGAGGCAGCCCAGTTAGGGATCCAAAAGGAGACAACAGAGTCAGAGACAGCTCCTGCTCCAGTCGTTAGGAGTCCCAAAAGAAGACTGAGCTGCACAATTGTTACATCCATGCACAGCGCCTAGGTCTGTCCCTTGCAGGCCCTCGGGTTTGCTGTTTGGTCTCAATGAGCCCCTATGTGTCCAGATTCTGTAGGTTTTCTTCTGGTGTCCTTGACTCCTCTGACTCCTTCAATCCTTCCTCCCTATCTTACACAAGATTCTCCAAGCTCTGCCTTAGTGTTGGGCTGTGGGTCTCTGCATTTGTTTGCATCAGTTGCTGGGTGACAGTTATGCCAGGATCCTGTCATGTTTGTCTTTCTGGGTCTGGGCTACCTCATCCAGGAAGGACTTACTAGTTCCATCCATGTGCCTGCAAATTCATCATGTCCCTGTTTTTAATAGTCAAGTAATACTCTGTGGTGTAAATGTACTGCATGTTTTTTACCCATTCTTCCCTTGAGGGACATCTAGGTTGTCCTAACCAGTTTCTGGCTGTTATGAATGAAGCTGCTATCCACATATTTATTGATCACAACTTGCTTGTGAGCAAGTGTCACAAGGTCATCTTTTCTGAACCCAATTCACTCAAGGCTCTTGCATTTTTAACTCCTCCAAGTTGCCACTATTTGGAAGTCAAGTGTTCTATATGTGTCTGGAGTTAGGAGAAGGTTGAGGAAAGGAACAAAAAGAGAGAAAAGCCAGGGAGAGGAGACAGAATGGGACACTATTTCAAATCACTGTCAGTGATAACATGATATCTTGAATTAGCTTGAAATACAGAGTGAGCTTCAAGCCAACCTGAGCTCTAAAGGCTCTATGTACATATATCTATTCTGCCTCCCTCACTGCACCAACACACACACACACACACACACACACACACACACACACACACACACACACCTACTCATACTGAAAATGTAGGGCAATGTTGGGGACTCTTGGAATGAACAGAGGGGTTGCACGGTTGGCTGAGGTGAGCTCTGAATAACTGAAAGGCTGTCACGAGTTGGTTCCTCTTTGTAGATTTCAACAAATACAGCTACAAAAATATATCCTCCTTCTCCCATTGCTATGCATAAAATCAGGCTTGCACTAAGTGACCAGAGGTCTTCCTGTCCCTAGGCACCAACGGTTCATAATGCATGCGGTTGTCTTTCTATTATCTTGCTTGTGTGGAGAAATCATCCATGCTTTTACTACTGTGGGGATGTCTCCTTGCTGGAAAACAGATGTCAATGATAATTTGACAACAATGAAATGTTAAGAAGTCAAAACGGCCATGGGAAAGTGTGGCCATACTCCTTGGGCACTGACACACCTAGAGAGCTGGCATTAAATGCTTCTTTCAGTTGACTATGCATAGGAAGGTGACTGGCAGCCATTTGTACACTTTGGTGTTCATTTTCATAAAGGACAGGTTCTTAGAATTGTCTGGGGAATACCAACAAAACACTTGCCCGGTTGGCTCACGGTTTCTTTGCCATCCTCCTACAGAAGCCACGGCAGAAGCAGCAGAACTACATGCCCGCTGACGCCTGAGGATGGGCTGCACAAGACTGTTTTTCCTCCTCAGATGCCTTTGAGGAACCTTTATCAGATATCCATCTGTCCGGTCAGCATGGGGACTGTGAGGGGCTGTGCCATTCCTCTAGTTCAGCTCAGCTCAGCGCCACGTATCCACTAAGGTCTTCAGATGGATACTGGTTTCTTCTCTTGACCTTTCAAGGTGAATTCACAAACTTTCCTTGGAGCGCCTTCTCCTTCCTTCAGGTGGCTTATCTCCAAATGAGGGGGGCTGGGAACATTCCCTAGGGTCCTGTCACTGTTGTCCTGGACAACTGTGCACAGAAAGAGGCTCCACTTTCTGTCACTGCAAAGCAGAACTGTTGAAATCCACACTCTAGCTGGTAGCCCACCTCCTGTGTCCCTCACGTTACTTCCCTGGTGGCTGAAATCCACACGCTAGCTGGTAGCCCACCTCGTGTGTCCCTCACATTGCTTCCCTAGTGGCTGAAATCCACACTCTAGCTGGTAGCCCACCTCGTGTGTCCCTCACATTGCTTCCCTGGTGGCTCCAAGCTCTGCTCATGAGCTGTGGTGATTACTCAGCACACTGTGCTAGTGAGGTGCTGGGGAACTGAGTCCTGGGGCCCCGCAGCCCTAAGGTACCTTAACGTACAAGACCCAGAGGGAGCTTCATGGGAAGATGAAGTAGAGGACCCGGAAGAATCCTGAAGCACTGAAAGCTCACCTGGGAGACCATCTTCTTCCAGGAGATGGTGACACATGGAGGTGACCAGTCAAGTCTCCAACCTGTTCATCATTAGCTCTTATATGGGAAAGCGTACCAGCAAGTCTGAATTCTAGAATATTCCACTCTCTCCTTTATATAATCCCTGAGTCTTAAGAAGTATATTCATCCTAATTTTTCATATTTTTACTTTACAATTATGATTTTTTTTGTGTGTGTAAATGGGTTGGTACATGTCACAGCGTACATGTGGAGGTCAGAGGACAGAGGTTTGGGGAGTTCATTCATGGTATGGATTAATAAGTACTATATATTATATCAAGACATACACATTTATATCATGACGTTAACTGTTTCCTTCTTAATAGCAGGCAAAAATAATACAGGAAGAACTATCCCGAGGCTGGAGGGATGGCTCAGAAGTTAAGAGCTCTAGACACTCTGAAGAGGCCGTTCAGTTCCCAGAACCATCATGGCGGCTCACAACCATCTGTGACTCCGGTTCCAGATTACCAACGCCCTCTTCTGGCCTCTGCAGGCTCCAGACAATGCCCACAGATTCATGGATACAAGACACTCACACTAATAAAATAAAAATAAATCTTTTAAAAAGAACTAAACCTAACAATTTATTAACTTAGGATATTGCTACATGTTTTAAAAGAAAAAAAAAGAACCTTAACCTTTAAAAAAAAGAACAGTTCTAAAACTGAGATTTGCAGCTCTGTTGTAGAGTTCTTCCCTAGCCTGCAGTAAGCCTGACTTTAATCCCTACCACTACAGGAAGAAAATCTCTTTAAAAGAAAAACAACATTGAGCTGGAGAGACGGCTTGGTGGTTAAGAACACTGACTGCTCTTCCAGGGGTCCTGGGTTCAATTCCCAGCAACCACATGGTGGCTCACAACCATCTGAAACAGGATCCAATGCCCTCTGTCTGAAGACAGCAGCAGTGTACTCACGTATATGAAATAAATAAATCTTTAAAAAGCAAACAAACAAGCAAACAAAAATCTCACAGGACGTAATTTATCATTTTTAATTTAATAAAAGAGTAGAGTTGACCAAAAGGAAGATCAAACCATTTGTATGTCTCCTAGAACACCTACTCATTTAATAAACAGACGGCACTAAAAATAAAGGTTGTTAATCTTAAGAAATTTCATGGAGGACCCACCAAACTAAAGGTTAACGTGATCCGTGATGTCTAAAATGGCCTGAGTCTTCCTTCCCTTCCTGAGAAGAGAGGCAGACAAGGACTTTTTGAGGTTGTTTTATGTGACCTTAAAATTTGTCCCTTAGAGCCTAGGACTGAACTAAAAGTCTGACATGTGGGAAGTGTCACTCCCCTGGGACTTGGGGTAGAGCAGTCCAAGTTTAAACAATATATCTGGGGAAATAAAGAGTGTGGGAAAATTAAAGGTTGTTCTTGAGTGTTTGTATAATTTCTGCTTCGGGGCCAAACGGAGTCCTATGTAATCAATGGTTTCACATTTTCTGCGACTTGGTCCAGAGCCAAATTGAAAAATAGTTTGTCTCCCACTGAAGACAATCCCCAGGCTTCATGTCCCCTTTGTGTTGTGAGAACCACAGCCCAGGACGGTTCCCTCGTTCTGTGAGGAGAAGAACAGAGAGCGGACGTGCAGACCTGAACGCCTGGGCCGGCCCATTAACGCTCTCCAGCTGCCTCAAGACATGCGATCCCAAAATAAAAGGGATGCGGAACATCCCTGGGCCTAAAAAGTCACTCGAGGAACACAGGGGCATGAGAGAGGAAGGGACTTTGTGTGACTCTAAGCCACCGGTGGCTCGGAGGAAAGGATGCTTTCCCCAGTGGATTTGATGCAGAGGGACCATGGGGAGGTGGTGGGTAATCCGCGCTCTCTCTGGTCATTAGCTGACCCCAGAGACCCAGGTATGGAAGCAGGAAGCAAGTGTGTCATTTCATCCCCAGACAGTTTGGTCGCTAGTGGCCTGACTGTGGGAGTAGAGGAAAAGTCATCTTCACACACAAGTTTCCAGTTCCGTGCTGAAGATGGCTCAGCCAGGAAAAGGTGCTTGCCATTAAGTCAAATCCCAGGGACCTAAATGGTGGGAGAACAGACTCCTGCAAGTTGTCCTCTGAACTCTACATACAAGTCATGCTTACACACACACACACACACACACACATACACACACAAAGGCAGACAGACAGATTTTCAAAAAGAAATACTTGGTTATATTATTTTTGTCATCCAAATTTATGGTAAGAAAAGAGTTCCTTTTTCATGGAAAAAAAAAACTTGGAGTGGCGCGTTGGACTGTCTCCTATTAAAACAGCGTCAGTGTGTGAAAATTGCTCTGTCTTCGTGTAGGGATCATGATGATGTGAGATAATCCAGCTTCACATTTCTGGATCTAGGTTATGCAGAGGCCCAACATAAATATCACTAATCTTTTTTTATTTAAAATTAATAAATTCTGGTTGAGCTAGGAGTCCTTAGAGATGGGCCTCAGAGCTATCGATGATCTGTTTAAGACAGTGGATTATCTGATTTGGCATGCAATGGGTTTGGATGCACCAGGTAAGTTCTGTTAAACATTTTAGTGTATTTTACCATCAGGAGGTACATTATGAGTGTCAGAAGACCATGAGCCTTTCAGAGAAAGGGAGAGCTCACATAGTGGTCTGGACATTGGAGTGTGCTGCTGTGTTTGATCAAGCCCCAGAGACCAGGATAGCTGAAGTGGGGAGAAAAGAGGAGAGAAGTGAGCTCTAAGAGGTCACAGTCCCAGCCCTAGCGCTGTGTGTCCTCACCAGAAGCTGGAAAATTCCTCATCCGGAGTGACTCAAGAGTGATAGGGCAGAGTGTTGAGTAGAAGCAGGGTGTGATCTGTCTTCCATCAGGACAAGGTCACACTGCCTCATCTGTGCAAGGCGAGAAGGATGGAACTGGCCAGCTAGTTGGAAGGCTAGCTTATCCAGCCTAGTGATAACTCAGGCGTAAGATGATGGACTTGCAGGTGATCCTGACAGTGGTCAGATTGTGGGCACGCAGATCTGGCTAGTGGGATTGTAGGTGGGTCGGAAATAAGTGAGTCAGAAACCTTTCCGCATTGTGGTCTGAACAATTACAAGGGCAGCATTGATATTATCTGAGTTGATGAAGAGGGAAAGTGTGGAGCACATCCAATTTGAGATTTTTAAGGGTGGTTTAATTATAAGTCTGGGATCTGGAGAGGAGTTTGGGGCAGCCTTATCACATTGGGCATTGTCACTGTGCAGATGGAATGCAGAACTCCAAGTAGCACGTCCCGTAGTTTTGTAGACCAGCAGGATAAGTGGATTACCTGTGAGTTCTTGTCTACACCAGCTTCCCTTTACCTTGCTGCAGTCATTCCTGTAAAGTTAAGTCTTGAGGAAACAGGGAAACAGTCCTCACTTCAACTGTGGGCATGGGAAGATACAATTAAGATACAATGTACAACAATTCCAACCAACCAGAGCTCCCGGGAACTAAACCACCACACAAAGACTGTAACATGGACAGACCCATGGCTCCAGCTGCATATGGAGCAGAGGACGGCCTTATTGGGCACCAATGGAAGGAGAGGCCCTGAGTCCTGCCAAGGCTGGGCCCGCTGTGTAGGGGAATGTCAGGGGGGCAGGAAAGGGAGTGGTTGGGGAGGAGGAGCACCCTTATAGAAGAAGGGATGGGGGCTTATGGATGGGAAACGGGAAAGGGAATAACATTTGAAATGTAAATAAAAATATCCAATAAGAAAGATACAATGTACAGAGAAGGAGAAGTCCTTAAAGGTGGTTCTCTGGGACACTCCCACAGGTCCGGGACAGGTTGGAGAGAAGCAGAAAAGCAAGAAAGATAGGCAAAAAAAAAGTCTATGGATGGACCCAGAAGGAAGTGTTGTTTGTCCCGAGAGCCAAGGACATGCCAGCCCACCGCCTATCCAAAGGGGACCTGAGGACTGAAACCCAGAAGTAGAGTGGAGCTCATTAGAGCTTTAAACACCACAGAGTAAAGCAAAGACAAAAGTCTCAAGCCATGCTCATGATGGCCACCTGCAAGCCCAGCCATCCGGGAGGTGCAGGCAGGAGGATCACAGATCCAATCAGCCTTGACGACTAATGAGAGCAAAATTAAAGGTGCAAAAACAAAGACAGACGTTGTAGCCCAGCCACAGAGTGCTTGTCTGACAAATAGAAGGTTCTTGGTTGAGTCCCTTGTACATGTAAATGAATAAACACACACATAACTAAGTCAGCAAGCAGAGAAGCTTGAGGAAGACAAGCAAAACTGTTTTGAACACTGATCAATTATGGTTTTGAAAATATTGGCAATTTTTAAGTATATTAAGGACATAACCTATTGGTTAGTGTCTGTCTGCAACTTGGATAATGTGGCACTGAAGTGACAAATTTATTAAGTTATTACATAAAACTGAAGGCAGACGTGTGGACCTTAGCATTGGGGAAAACCTATAGATAAGACATAAACTAAACCATACAAGCTTCACAAATAAAATTTCATTTTAAAAATTCTGAATAAGTCGCAGTATAGAAATATGGAGTAAATATTTCACTTTGGGGGCAGCATTAGACACTTTAAGTATTAACTATAAGTCGTGCGACGGTGTGCCTTAAAAACCTGGGCTCTCCCAATTGTGTACTTACAGCGCCATCTACTGTCTCACCAGACAGTTGCTTCCTGTTCACGTGATCATGCTAATCCAGGGAGTATACTGCACTGTTTCACTAGACTCCATTCTTTACATGTTACAGTCCTAGCTTGTTCCTCTCTCCCTGTGATAAAACGCTAACCCGCAGACACTTGTGAGGTGCATTCAGCTTACAGGTTCCCGTCTGTCACTGAGGGAAGCGAAGCTAGGAATTCAAGGCTGAAGCTGAACCAGAGAGCACAGAGGAGTGCTGCTTGCTGGCTTGCTCTCCAAGGCTTGTTCGCTTTGCTTCCTTATGAGCTCAACTGGACCCAGGACCACCTGCCCAGGGCTGTCAATGCCCACAGTGGGCTGAGGCTTCCCACTGCCATCATTAATCAGGAAAATTCTCCCACAGACAGGCATGTGCACAGACCAATCAATGGAGCTGGTTCCGCTACTGAGCGTTTCTTTGCCCAGGTGTCTCTAGTTTGGGTTGAGTCTTATTTAGCTATATAGAGAATTAAAATGTTACTAACCAGCCCAAACCCTGCCAGTTTTTTGACAGTGTACAAACACCAGCAAAACCACATACAAATGCAAAAGCTTCTGTGTGTATGTGTGTGTTACAGTGTGTAGACACTGTGTGTATGTGTGCGTGTGTGTTACAGTATGTGTAGTTAAGGCATTAAATTCTGATTACCAATTGATTTGTCAATAAGCAACTATCTCAATGCAGCAGTAATCAATTTCCACAAAAGCCTGTAAGGGATTCCTATTTTACTTGGTATAAAAATTCAGACTATTTCCTTCCATCTTTTTATTAAATGATTATGTTTACAATGCTACTACAGACTTACACCTCTGCATATATCTAGATGAAAAGAAAAATATGGTTCCTGTAAAATAGGGTTATATGCATAATCCTATCATTTATTTAGAAAAAATGAGAAAGCAGAATATATGAGCATATATGTAAGAGTATGTGTATGTGTGTATGTTTGTGTATACATATGTGCAAGTGTTTATATGTGTTTATGTGTGTATTGTGTATGTGTTGCACATATGCATACGCATATGTGTATATGTGTGTTTGTGTATGTGTGTATGTGTGTATGTGTGTATGTGTGTGTATATGTGTGAATATACATGTGTGTATGTGTGTGTTTTGGTGTGTATGTATATGTGCATGTGTATATATGTGTATATGTGTGTATGTGTGTATGTGTGTATGTGTGTATGTGTGTATATGCATGTTCATGTATATGTGCATATGTGTGTATATATGTGAATATACATGTGTGTATGTGTGTGTTTTGGTGTGTATGTATATGTGCATGTGTATATATGTGTGTATGTGTGTATGTGTGTATGTGTGTATGTGTGTATGTGTGTATATGCATGTTCATGTATATGTGCATATGTGTGTATATATGTGAATATACATGTGTGTATTGTACGTGTGTGTATTGTACGTGTGTGTGTGTGTGTGTGTGTGTGTGTGTGTGTGTACTGAGTACTATCCTACAGAAAGCAGAAGAGACTAGGCAGAGGAAGGAGGACCAGCAACAAAATTCTTACCACATCCTTCTTGGGGAGGAGGTGAAGCTCAGTTGGTAGGGTACTTCCCTAGCATGCACAAAGCCCCCACCCCATACACTGGACACCGTGGCGACATGCCTATAAGCCATTGCTTGGGTTTAATCTCAGAATTTTGGAGAAGATACAGGGGGATCAGGAGTGAAGTCATCTTTGGCTATATACATGCAAGTCTGAGACCAGCCTGGGCTACCTGGGGCCCTGCCTCAGAAATAAGGCACCTAAATAAATGAGCCTGATAGCTAGAGTCGGTCACATATGCGGAGTGCTCAGTGGAGGAACAACTCGAGTTGATAAGGTTAGAGGACTAAATGTGATATGAAATGCTAGCGACGTAATAACGGTTTGACATACACCAACTTTGGCAAAAAGTAATGCAGGAGAATGTTCAGTAAGGAGAGTTGTGTGGGGCTCTGTGGGGCGCTGTGGGGCTCTGCCTGCAGTACCTCAGGCAGAAGTTCCCTGCTCTGAGGCGATGTGCTTGCTGCTCAGACTCCTATCTTCTGTTCACTGAGGGCTGAAGGGCAGCTCTCTGAGCTAAGGTGAGCAGAGTCCTTATCCCCTTGACAGAGAACTAAAATAAAACTGATCTAAAAAAACATACTTTGATAATGAATTCCCAGTATAGCTTTATTTAATTATAAATTCTTACGACTTGTTATCTATATAAGTTATGTTTAACTTGGCTTTAAAATATTCTGAGAAATTTAGCAGTCAACTCTTGTGAGCTGACTCTAGCCAGCCCTGAAGGGAAAGAGGGCAGAGCCAAGGAGACTCCTCTCCTCCCTCCAGCCCTGTCTCCCTCCATCAGCGTGGGACTTCGCAGCCTTCATCATCGAGCACATCGTTGAGGAGGGACCCAAAGTACCAGATATACTTTCACTCTGCTGAGTTTACCACTGCAGTCCCCAACCGCGCACAGCAGGCACGGCAGTGACATTCACAGTGACAATAGCCAGAAAAGCTCCTCCTCGGTTGACACACTCTGAGTGCACCCTATCTGCTGGCCACTTGTGGCTTCCGTTAAGCCTTGATAACTTTGACATCTCGAGTTAGTCAGCTAGGAGAACCACGGAAGGGGGTTTGAAGCCATGTCTAGCTTCGACACAAACTCTTTCTGCAGCCGAAGTGAAAGGCAACTGAGGACCAAGGCCCTTTCTGTGTGTCGAGACTTATTTCATGCAGGGGCTGGAGTGATGGACGGCTCAGCAGTGGAGAGCGCAAGCTGCTCTTGGAGAGCAACCCTGTTCTGTCCCCAGCACCCATGGTGGGCGGCTCACAGCTGCCACCTTGAAGAGATTGGATGCCTCCCCCTGCCCTCTGCGGGCACGCGCCTGCCTTCGTGCACACATAATTTAACAAAATATTTTTAAAACTTTCTCATCTGAGCAGCGTCACCGCAGGATGCCAGGCCCCTCCTGTTCTACTTCAATGACTGAGAACAATGCATTGTGTGTGGGTGGGGGAGTGTTTGTTTCTGTGGACAAGAAGCATCCTTCATCTGTTCACGTTGAGGTTGTGGGCAGATTTGAAGAACTAAACGTGCTTTGATTTCTTGTAAAGAAGGGATCCAAAGGCTTGGAGAGGCTGGAATGACGCACGAGTACATTTGTCATTTACGGCACACTTGCCCACGTTAAGAGGGTCCGAAAGGCGTACTTTTTCTAGGTAGCGTACGAAGTTGATTTGCGGTGGGGACCACAGCATCCTTGAAGAACTCTGAAGGGCTCACTTCGTCGGCTACACCAAATGTTGGGGGATGCAGCCATGAAAGGGGGAAGACTGAGTGTAAGGAGAGGAATGGGTCCTTAGTCACCAAGACAACAAGATGTGCAGCCAGAACAGGTACCAGAAGCATTGATTTCTACAGAGCTAAGGCCTTGGCTCATTAACCATAATGAGTCTAGGAATGAGATAGACAAGTCAGGTTCAATTCTCACCCATATGTGACAAGAGAAACTTCTGTGTCCAGCCAATGAAACTCTAATTCAAATCATTAAAAAAAAAAAAAAAGTTACAGCCTTTTGTCCAATCCCTATATTTGAGTCAGTTTACAGAATCAAACGCTTTGGAATGAGAGAGAAAACCTTTGTTCTCAGTCAAACATTTCATATGGTTAATATTTCTCCCAGCCTCTCCCTAAAGAGATCTCTAGCCTTTAACCAGGGTATCTTTACACAAGGCAAACATCAGCTGCTCAGAACATTGGGAGACTTCCAGAAGCTGTCTATGAAATGACAGTGGATGTGGGTGACCATAGTGCTACTGAGACTTATTAGAGTAGAGGCTTATAGGGTCAGGGACCACTCTACATCCATATCACTGACTGCCCCTGTGTGATTTTCACAGTTCCAGAACATATAATCGGGTTAAGCACAGTTAGCAGGAGGTGTAATGTCAACAAGCCTTCCTTGATCCGTGACGCTCAAACTAAGATGGTGGGAAAAGCCAAATGTGTCTGTCAGGGCCCCTTCCATTTAAAAGCAATGGCAATCAATCTGAGTCAACAATGTGTTCCTGGAGAAATGCCAAGGTTAGTGTAACACTGAAACCAGAGAGCATTGAAGACAGGTCAAAGGGCTCTGGCAGACCGGAGCACACAAGCTTAGCACACCCCCTCCAATAGGTTCTGCCTTTCTCTCTCCTCCCATCCCTAAAGCTGACCACCAAGGTCTAGTCCCTTGTTTGGCCACTTCCTCCTCCTGAGGCCACCAAAGTCCAGCTGCAAAGTATTGAAGTCCAGCAACCAGAAGCCCCCTTCTGGCTCACCCAATTAACATGCCCCATCGAGGGCTGGAGAGATGGCTCAGCGGTTAAGAGCACTGACTGTTCTTCCAGAGGTCCTGAGTTCAAATCCTAGCAACCACACAGTGGCTCACGACCATCTGTAATGAGATCTGATGCCCTCTTCTGGTGTGTCAGCTACAGTGTACTTATAAATAAACAAATAAATAAATCTTTTTTAAAAAATCTTTTTAAAAAAATGCCCAATCAAAACAAAACAACTCATCCTAACACTGGGTCCCCCTTTCCCTTGATAAACTACCATTTGCTCATGGGTCCTGCCTGACTCCTCTCTACCCAGAGGCAGTCCTTTGTCTCTCCAGGGCAAGTATTCCTTCTCTCTCTCCTTTGTTCTTTTCCCCTTCTCTCTTATCCTCTGTCTCTTGTCTTTGTCTCTTAATCCCTGCCCTTTGTCCCTCCAGGAGAAGTGAATCTCCTTCATGCTGAGAAGTTGGTCTTGGTGTGTCCTGTGCCAACTCCAGTGCTCTTAAGGGTGGTTTCCACCACAACCCTGGTCAGCTCCATTTTGCCTGTGTAGAAAACAAATGGGTCATGGAGAAAGATGGTGGGATTCTGGGAGCTTGGCCAGGCTGCACCTCCAGTTGTGGCAGCTGCACCAGATATGATTTTCATTGTCAGGAAGATTCACGTGTACCTTGGAAACTCAGATGCAATTGTGGGTCTAGTAAGCGATTAGTTCTTTTTTCCTCTATATTTTACCAGAAGACTCACCAAAATGGACTTGCTTCCAGCAGGCATGGCTAACAGTACACCTTCACGGTCCTGTCTCCGACCAGCGCTAGCTCTTAGTCTTACATCCCATGCAAGGATCCGGATTACCCCTTCCTTTCAGAAGACATCACTGATAAGCAAGAGGGTGGCTCAGCCCTCTTGGTACCTGCCACCAAGCTTGCCAACCTGAGTTGACACACAGGATTCACACGGTGGAAGGAGTAAGCCACCTCCCACACAATGTCCTCTGACGTTCACACTCAACACACACACACATACACACACACACACACACACACACACACACACACACACCACACACCACATGAATGTTAAACTCTGGGACCTTTTCCCTATGCAAAGCTTGTTAGGGGCCAGTGGTGGAACACATTTCAAGGCATCTGCTTTTAGGTTAAGCATCAGCTGTTACATCCAGCAGCCCCTCAAGCAAGAGCACAGAGGCAAGCACTCTTTGGGTTTGAGAATCAGCATAGTCTTCACTGGAGAGCATTACTGGGCAACCTGAAAAGGAACTATCTCTGAGTGGAACCCAGAACAAGAGAAAGAGGCTCAACATAAGCTTCTGTGCCAACTGGATGCGTAACCCAACGCATGCAACTGTGTTTAAAGTAGCAGTAGCCATTGCTGTCCAGGGTCTTTGAAAAGTCACAGTGTGGGACTTTTAGAGCAAGGCCCTAACATCATCTGAGAGAAAAGAGAAATCTCTTTTTCCATTACCGAGCCTTCGTAGAGGGCACCAAGTTACCATGTGTGTTGAACCTCTCATAGGAAGTGATTGTTGTGTTAACACACAGGACCATAAAGCTGAGTGTGCACAGCTATACTCTATCACTAATGGACAGACTCTATAATGCATGCATGTACATCATATACACATACAATTTATGTATATACATGTATAAATATATGTATACATATACACATGTATATACATACACATACATATGTACACATATATACATGTATACACACACGTATATACATATACATACATATGTACACATATATACATATATGTGTATATAAGTACACATACATATATATAAACTATATTTATATATAATATGTAAAATATATATAAATATACTTATATATTTATATATAAATATATAATATATTTTATATATATATATAAAATTGGGCCCAAGAAGACATGTAACTTACAAAATAAAGTGTTCCAAATACCCGTGGTCCCCACCCCTGCTGCCCTTCCTCTGTCTCTCAACCAGTTCTTAAGTCTTCATGGAGAATTCCCTAAGAGAACCTGACTGAGCATGAGAAGACTCGCGCCCGGCTTACAGATGGTTCTTCATGCTATGCAGGCACCGTCTAAAAATGGACAGCTACAGAACACATGAGGTGATGTAGCAGTTCATAGACTGTACTCAGTGGTTTGGCTGTGTGAACGTGAACTTGGAAAGCACATAACTTGGAATGTCACATCTGGTGGCATCCAGTGGTAATTTCAGCACTTGGCAGGTGGAGGTGGGAGGATCAGAAACTCAGGGTCGTCAGTTTCATGGCTGGTGTGAGGCCAGAGTGGGGCAGATGAGAGCTTGTCTTAAAGGGGCAGCGGGGGCAGGGAGAGAGGAAATTAATCACGGAGATATGCAGATTGACTTCCCAGAATGAGCATTTTAAAAGGGAAGGCATTCGTGTCCCACATTAATGTTCACAAAGGATGGTGTTTTAGTTGGGGTTTTATTGCTGTGAACAGATACCATGACCAATGCAACTCTTATAAGGACAACATTTGACTGGGGCTGGCTTACAGGTTCAGAGGTTCAGTCCATTATCATCAAGGCAGGAACATGGCAGCATCCAGGCAGGCAGGGTGCAGGAGGAGCTGAGTTCTACATCTTCATCCGAAGGAAGCCAGGAGCAGACTGAGCATCCTCAGGCAGCTAGGAGGAGGGGGATCTCCAAGCCCACCCCACAGTGACACACTTCGACAAGGCCACACCTTCTCATAGTGCCACTCCCTGGGCCAAGCATGTGCAAACTATCACAGATGGCTTCCTAGCATGGGAGAGCTTTAGCAATCGAGACCATAAGTCAACCCACTCTGCAGACACCAGCGGGTTCTTTTCTCAGCCAGTCTTGTCATTGCCAAACAGGCTCGTAAACAAAGGACCACGGTGCCAGCGATGGTGGTTGCTCATGCCTTAGTGACATGGGCTTGTTACTCACCAGTGTCCCTAAATAAGCTCCAGCCATCACCAAGTGCCTACCCTAACACCAAACTCTGATGCCGTACTATTCGTGGAGTAGAATAAGAAATCAATGACCAATTATTAGGTAGTGATTTATTGGTTTATCTAGTAGTTTAGGGAAAGCACTGCTTGTAGTTCCTATTTGCCAGGCTTGATGTCATTCGCTACCTAGAACAGAAAGACCTGGAGGAACAACTGAGACGACGGGCTGTTGGTCCTAACCCTCTGACTGCTGCGTACATGTCGGTAAAGTCTTGCTTGCTTGCCCAACCCACTTCGTGGTTTCAGAAAATAAACTGAATGGCAAGTGGGCCCAGAACTCTCTTGGCTTCAGTCTACCAGTACATACATCTCCTCTCTTCTACATTCATTGGTGTTGGGATGTTTATTCCAGAGACTCCTGCAACAGACCTGCAAAATGCCGTGTGCACCATCAAGATGTCCCACAAAGCATCATCTATGGTCAACAAACTCACTTCACAGCAAAAGGGAGTGTAGCGAAAGGTCCGCATTCCTGGAACTCACCTGCCTCGTTAACATTCTGAAGCGGATCTGTACAGTGGCCTTCTGGAGACCATTACAGCGTTAGCCAGGTGCAATATCTTGTCTGACTGGGGCGAGCCCACAAGGCTGTACACACTTTGAATCGGTAGCTAGTACATGACACCAAATTCACTGACCCAGTAAACAAGAAGCGGAAATAGAAATAGTGCCTTTCACTCTTAGGCCTTTGACTCTCCGATGTATTTTCTCCCTCTTGTTCCCATGACTGTTTGCTCAGCTGGCATACCAGGTCACAGTTACAGAGGAAGGAATGCTCTCAAGCCAGAGGCACAATGATGGCGGCCACTGATTGTCACCTCACCACTCTGCCCTCCTCGGGCCTCTGCATTAACAGGCAAAGACTGAAGTATGGTGCCAGCTTTTGTGGCTGGTCCTGACTCCCGACGGGAAACTGAGCAACCACTGCACAGTGAAATCAGAGTCTCTCTAAATCTGTGGGAGCATTTCAGTGCCTCGATGTTAAGGTCAGTGGGGGAAAAACACAAGATGTCCACTCAGACAAATCCTACAGGAGTCATACTTGGGTCATCCTACCAGCTATACTGAGGTACCTGGTAGAGAAAAACAAAATCCAAAACTATAAACTGAGTGATATAGGAAGATAGGATAAACACTAGCTAAGACAGGTGAGCAGTTATAGAAAAACAGCCTGGAATCGTGTGGGCCTTCTATCTTTGTGACATAATCAAGGCATTTTGACTTTGTTAGTACCAAGTTAACTATTCACCCTCCTATTTAAGTATCGAGATGTTGGAGGAAGAGTAAACCCCCAAATCCTTCCCAGGACGGATGCAGGTCTCCTGATTTATTTGCACATGTCGTGCCCTCGATGCCTAGGTAGAGCCGTGGCTTCGTCGTTATCCTGGTCTGAAGATTAAGTGTGAACTAGCAGGAGGTGTGTGCTGCCCAGCTGACGATGGGTGGAACTTGGGTGGTTCACTTCCTGTGTTCCTTGACAGGGTGTAAGGGTGCATAGACATCTGGGAAATGTTTTTTGGCTTGCGTTCTACAGTGCTGTTCCTGAAAGGTATTAGAATTGGCTTGGGAAAGACAGTGTCGCCAAGGCGTCACCAGTGTATGTGCAGTGTCACCTAAGCCACTGACTGAAAATGGAAGTATGAAGGAAGCGTGAATCTGCTCTCTGTCAGCCAGGACACCATCTTCTCTTCCTTTCAGAACTGTGTTCCTGGGTCTGAGGCCTGAAGGTTTGAGCCAGGACTCAAGCACTATGGCTTCTGTTCTCAAGCTAGAGACCTGAACTGAGGCTTACCTGTAGGTTCCTGGTCCTCACAGTCTCAGGCCCTGGAGATGGCCCTGAAACCACCCAGGCCTCCAGCCTGTAGATAGACAATGCTGGGACTTCTCTGCCTCCTCAGTCGTAAGAAAACGCGTGACAAATCTCCCACACTGGTTTTGTTTTTCTAACACAAAGAGTGTTTCATGAAGAAAAACTGACAACTTCCGGAATGTTCGAGGTGAGGTCTGTGATGAATTTTCCAAAGACAGTATGAGACTGACCATAATCTTCAATAATACAAAGATTTAAAATTTCACAAATGCGTGTAAGTTAAGCAGCATATTCCTGTAATATTTTTTAATTCTGTGAGTCAAATCTTACATTAAGATTACCAGGCCTCTGCTGTTAGCCCATTGCGGGCTTTCCTGCTCATTTTAAGTGCTTCCTTTCTATAAGAATTCATGCTGCTGTTGTCTTTAGGGTCTCATCAAATCCCACTGTGAGTTACTTTGCAGTACAAGGAATTGAGCCACAGTGTTGTGTAGGCTGGGAAAGCACTGAGCCGCTGAGCTACCCCCAAATGTTATCTTGGCATCATCTGAGACTTCTCATGGGTAAGGGCTCCCACAGGTTAAAAAAACAGCATTAACCAACCCCCATCATGACACTAGGATATTCCTTAAAGAAATACAATTACTGCATCTAAATACATTTACATAAACTTATTGCAACTAAAAATTATTCAAAGAAAATTAAAATTTATTAATATTTAACTCGACATTTTAAATGACTTTTCACCTTTGTTGATGGATTCTGAATACTGTCCGGTCTTTGATGGTTTGCACATCTTAGGAACAGTGTTGAAGTTGTTTGCGTTTAATAGGAAGCAGCCACTCCTGATTGCTTCTTCTCTCTTCTCTCTGCTAATCAGCATGTTCATTTGACGCTTGTCACTTATAACTTATGATCTGACTGTAGGAATACATTCCAATTTAAACCCACAAATGTGTTTCTCCACATTCCGCAGTCTCTTCCCACAGATATACATTTTGCCCGGTTTTATTTTGTGTCCTGCGAGGTTAAAACAGCAAAGACAGCGTGAGAATGTACGGTTTTGAGGCTCTCCGGGGGACGGAAATATAGACATGCTCATCGAGTCCCAGGAATGGAGTTTGTCCTCACACTTTACGGTCAACTCTTACAAAGTTTCAGTTTCTTATTGACTTCCTGCTTCCTGCTACCGTGCACAGACCAATGTGTACTTTAAGCTTTAATTTCTTCAGGTTTATGTTTTTCTGTGATCTAGCTTCATGGATATTCCATGAAGCCTTGAGGAGAATGTTTACTCCCCTCCCTGGGAAAGAAAACCCCTGTCTGCTAGAACCATTTGGTCTAAAGCACAGTGGGGGGTTCAGCATCCCCTGACTGACTGTCTGTGCGGGTGATGAATGTATTGTGGAGAAGGTGGGGGAGTTCCACCATCCATCCCCCTGTCTTTCTTAGGAGTCCTGTAATTGTCACTTGCTCTGGGCTGTTGGCTACTGTGTCAGGTGGATATTGTACACAGTTGCTCTGTCTTCCTCATTCACTTATGATCTCCCTCGTTCTGTCCACAGTGTTTGCCTTTAACCTTGCTCTGTCTGGTGTAAGCACTGCCTTTGGTTAACACTGCATCACACACCCTTTCCTGCACTTGGACTCCATTAAGAACCCTTAAAGCCAAGTGAGCAGCTGGCACAGTAGACAGCATATGGCCAGACCTTATATTTTTGCTCCATTTGGACATTATTTGCCATTTAAAAAGAAAAAATTGGGACAGAATCTCCTTATTTAGCCCCTGACTGACCTGAAATTCTCAATGAAGATCAAACTGGCCTTGAACTCTGAGAGATCCATCCGCCTCTGCCTCTCAGACGCTGGGATGAATGGGTGTGCACTACCAGGCCTGCATCCGTTATATGAATTTTTGATTGGAGAGCCTATTTCATTTACCTTTGACATAACTAATAGTTTAAAAACTTACTGGTTGTATCTTGCATGCTGTTTTCTGAATCCTTCTTGGCTTGATAGACAAGCATGCCAAAGATACATATACTTAGGTCCTCATACCATTCACAAAACTCAGCTCAAGGTAAAACTTTAAGGTAAGATTCAAAACCATTAAAACCCCTCCGAGAAAACAAAGGGAGAAAGTGGCCTTCTTTGTTTCCTTGTTTCTTTGGTTCCTTGTCTCTTTGTGTCCTTGGTTCTTTGTTTCTTTGTGGCAGTGCAAGCTGTCCTTGAATTCATTAAATACTCCAGTCTGGCTTCAAATTTCAGGGCACTCCTGACCTCGCCTTCATTTTCCAAGTGCAGAGATAACAGTTATGATCCACCAGGCCCAGCACAGAAAAGTTTCTTGACATTAATACTGACTTGATACTCAAACATAAACAATTAAAACTTGACAAGGAAAGCTATATCCAGACTTTTTAAAAAAGCTAACAGAATAAGAAAGCTAACAACACAAGTGGGAAGGTGTGTGTTCTAAACCCTGTCTGGAAGGGGATCAAAATTCAACACATATGAAACCTCCTTAAATTGTAACTATAAAGTTAAATTAAGGGTAAAAGACTTGACTAGATGTTTGTTTACAAAAATCAAACTCAATCATTAGAGACAGCATATTAAGCCCAAAATGAGACACTATTTCACTCGTTTTCGTGCCAGGCTTGAGGGACCATGCTACTAGACAGACATAAGAACTGGCAAGGTTGAGTGAGCTCAGACCCTGGGAATCACAGAAATCTGAGATAGTAGGAGGGGAGCCTGCTCTGGAACAGGTAAAGGTGACAGCCCACTGGGAGGGACCAGGTGCAGTCTGTCACACAGGGTAACACCTGGAGTTCTTCTCTATGCTAATGAGGTATCTGTATAGCCTTGTGCCTTCAGCCAATGAGCTACTCTTCCTGGGTATTCCCTCCACTAAACGGTATTTAATCCCTAGTTCACCCTTAACAAAGTGTACACATTCACATACACCATCAAATAAAGCAATATGAACAAGCAAGACTTTCCTCGGAGAGCTGCTTCATTAAGGATCGGCACGGGTGAAGCCTGCAACTCAAGAGCTGTGCCTAAGACTCTCCAGGAAGCCTTTCTCCCCTCCTGCCCCCTTCAGGTATCCTTTGCTCCCAATCAAACCAGATTCTGCCTGACCCAGGTTCTGCCTCCCCTCTTCCCATAGGATCTTGCAATCCCACTTACTTGCATGTGTACAGTCCAATGGAAACCAGAATCTCAAAAAGAGACCTGTGCCCCTGAAGCTCTTCATCGTGAAATTGTTCATGGTGACTAAAACTTGGAAACAAATGCAATGTCCATCAAGAGACGGGATGTAGGATAGGGAAATGTGATTTATTCTCCGGTAAAATATTGCGCCTTGTAAGAGGCCAGCCGGGGTGAAGAGCTGGTGGAGAGCTTTCGAGCACTTGCTGTCTTCCGGAGGAGCAGAGTTCAGTTCCCCGCATCTGGGTGCAGCAGCTCACAACCGCCTGCAACTCCAGCTCCAGGGGAATCTGACGCCCTCTTCTGGCCTCCACAGGCACTGCACTCACGTAGTACACACGCGCACACGCGCGCACACACACACACACACACACACACGAGTGTGCAAGACTCGCGGAGGTGTTGTGTGTTCTCAGCACTTTGGTTGTGGTGCTGATAGCACAGTTGTTCCCATCCAAGCTCGTTAGAATGTATAATGAACTCCATGTAACTTCTTGTGGTACGTTAATTATACTCCTAGAAACACCGAGGAGCTGGGTGTGGTAGCACATACATTTAATCTCAACACTTGGCAGGCAGAGAAAGGTGGATCTCTGAGTTCAAGGTCAGCCTGGTCTACAGAGCAAGGTCCAGGATAGTGAGGGCTATTCAGAGAAACCTTGTCTTGAAAAAACAGATTAAAGAATAAACAAAAACAAGAACAAGAAACAAAACAACAAAAAAAAACACACAACAAAACAACAAATAAAAAGCCCACTGATGTAACTACTGAATTATATTCACATTGGAGAATATGACAGGAGAGAAAGAGAGAGAGAGAGAGAGAGAGAGAGAGAGAGAGAGAGAGAGATCTATCATTGTGACATTTAAAAGCTGTCAACTTTATTTACTTGCACATTTAATCAAAGAGAATATTTAATTGTGATGGATATAAGTAGGCAGAATCAAGCAAGTCAAGAACAATAGACTTTTTCAATAATTCAGTGCCTTCCTACGCCCTGCCAGATTATAGACTATTAAAACTTTGGAATGTCTACTTTTTTTAAGGATTTATTTTTAAGTGTGTGTGTGTGTGTGTGTGTGTGTACATTTATATATTTACATGAATTGGAATCTAATTCCACCCTTTAACGCAGGAGATTCTGCAATAAAACTCTGATGACCCTGGATGGTAGAGCCCTATGTAAAACAAAGTCCCTCGTAACTGCAGGTTTATAAAGAATCAAGTGCTCTTCCTGACCCTGACATCGGAAATTTTAAAAAAAAAAATCTGCCAAACAGAAAGAAAGAAACCTTATTCAACTTGACAGAAAACTTTTTATTTATTGATATCTTAGAAAACTCATGATAAATTTTGAAAATAATAAGTTGTCTTTAATAACTTGTCATTTAAGCTGACAATGCAAAGCTGGGTTTCTGTTTAGAAATGGCAGAGCGACAGGTTGCCGTAACTGGAAAAGTGAGTTCTTGCAATTTTAGGCAAAGAAACACCTAACTGAAAACAAACAAAAAATGTTGATTCAACCCATAATCAAGTCTGCAAGCACTGCTGTTTCTTAGGAGCCTAGTTTTCTCTCAGTGGTATGTCTGGCTTTCCCACAGTATTAACGCACGCAGGTGAACATGCCCTAAACTCCATAGCGGCAGTGAGCTAGTGGGGAGCTGGCTCTTGGCAGGAGAAGCAGTATTGTCAAGGGAGTCAAGGGAGCTCCAGAGAGTTTTCTTTTCTCTTAGAAAGAGAAGAGAAGGAGAAAGAAGGCAACAGTGAAGCCTTGACAAGGAGGACGTGAGGAAGAACCATGGGACTCAGCGGTGTCATTGATCTGCTGCTGGAATAGCTTACTCAGGTGCATCTAAGGGAGCTTGAACTCTGCAACTAGATGAAATGGGTGGAGAAATAAACAAAACAAGTCATGTGTAAGCAATGGGATTTACAGAGTCACAGAGCAGTCATGACATGCACGAGAAATGAAGAGAACCAGAAATCAGTGTGTGAGGCAAAACATGCCAAACTCAGAAAAGCAAATAATTTTCTCTCGTCTGTAGAAACTCACACACTCTCTCACATACACAGATACACACATACTCACACACACTCAAAGATACTCTGACACACACACACACTTTCTCTCTCTCACACACACATATACACACACACACTCAAACATACTCTGACACACACACACATACATACACATATACACACATACTCACACACTCAAACATACTCTGACACACACACACATACATACACATATACACACATACTCACACACTCAAACATACTCTGACACACACACACTCTCTCACACACATATACACACATACACACACTCAAACATACTCTGACACACACACACACTCTCTCTCACACACACACATATACACACATACTCACACACTCAAACATACTCTGACACACACACATACACTTTCTCTCACACACACATATACACACACACATACTCAAACATACCCTGACACACACTCACACACACACTCTCTCTCACACACACATATATACACATACTCACACACACTCATACTCTCTCTCACACACACATACTTACACACACTCAACTCTCTCTCACACACACATACTTACACACACTCAAACATACTCTGACACACACACACATACACACATACATACACATATATATGTATACCACTTATGTATTAAGTACATGAAACTGGAAAGAGGCCATGAGCAAAGAAGATATGCTATAGAGAGGAAGAAGGAAAAAGGAACTGGAATACAGAAGGCACGAGACTAGAATGGAGGCTGTCTGAAGAAGGAAGGGTCCACCACAGGGAAGCAGGGGCTGGGGGAGGACATGGGGGAGGGGGATGAATCATGAAAAAGTTCAATGACTTTATTAAAATGCCATAGTGGAATCTGTGACTTCATATACTACTCTAAAAAAAACCATTCATTTTTAAACTAAACCCTAGCTAAAGGGGTGACTCACTGGTTAAGAGCACTAACTACCATTGCAGAGGACCCAGGTTTGGTTCTCAGCACCTAATGGTGGCTCACAACTGCCTATAATTCCAGTTAAAGGGGATCCGGTGCTCTCTTCTGGCCCCTGAGAGGACCCCCACACACCATACATGTGTACCTACAAACACACATGCACATTAATGAACTAAATAAGTAGAAAAGAATTTCAGTATGGCATCCAGACTAGAGGTCAAGCATAAAATATAAAATGGACCAAAAGCAGCATCAGATGTGACCTTGAGATGCTCAACCATATTGGCCCTGAGAACCAATTCCACTGATATAAAAGTAAGTAAGTCCATCGGAACTTCCTTAGGTTATAATAACACATTACAGAAAAGTGAAAATTCAGAGATATGATCTTTTGACTCGTTTGTTAAGCACAAAAACAAATCTACAAAGAAAAGGAATGGAAAGAAAATGTTGCAAACAGCAAGAAAAAGAAACATTCAGATTCAAGACAGGGAAGTCTTGTTTGGAAACAGCAGCAGCAGCAGCGGGCTGGCTTGGCTAACATTGTCTGGAAACCCCCCAAAAGTAATGAGGGAAGAGAAAGGAACGCAATAAAGCTATGAAAGCGTGAACGTAGATGGCAGTTTATTTTATCTAATTTATCCAAACAACAGAGCAGGTGAAAGGGCCTTCGATCACAGTGAGGATCAGGCAGGTGGAGGCTCCCAAAGAGAGAAAAATACCGCAACCGATTATCTCAGAAAGAGTCAGAACAAAAATATATGAAGCATGGGGGTGGATGGGGCCCAACTCACAGACACTTGTGTCCCTGGGATGCCACGTTTCTAGAAGGAAGTGTGAACCAACTGTAAGAATCAGTTTGTCTCTAACCCAGCGGTGCCTGAGGAACAGAAAGGAGATCTTTGGTTTTCTAAACAGAGTCAGCTTCAAATGTCCTATGCTACCCAGAATGAGCTTAGCTTCTCATCGATATCCCTAGCACTGGGATCACACATATGCACCATACCTGGTTCCATGCAGCACTAGGAATTGAACCCAGGGCCTCACACATGCTAGGTGAGGACTCTAGAACCAAACCACAACATTGGCTTCCTGGCAGTGGAGGAGGAGCTTTGCCTCCTTCGAGAAACAAACAGACCATCAGGAGAGATGCCTCAGCTGTTAAAAATGCCTGTCGCTCTTCCGGGAGACCCGAGTCTGGTCCCCAGCAGCCATGTCTGGTGGCTCACAACTACCTGCAGCTCCATCTTGTTCAGCTATGATGCCCAGTTCTGTTCTGGATTCTGAGGACACCTACGCACATATGGTATTCCCTCCCTTACACACACACACACACACACACACACACACACACACACACACACACACCCCACCAGAAGAAAGTTGCCAACTGGCAATTAAAAATTAAAACCATGTATTTATTGAAAGTGAGAAAAATCTTAATGAAGTGGTTGTTTCACAGAGACAAGAATATGCAGCAAGGATATGAATGAGCGAAGGCATGCTTAACAGGCGTGGGAACTGAAAGAGATGCCCCGCCTGCCCCTGACCCCACCCCCATCCTTCCACCCATCCCCGCCTCTGTACACCTACAGAAAAGCCAGTGAGCGCTTACAACCTCAACATTTGGGGTGAAAGACAGGCAGATTCTGGGAGCTCACTGGCCACTATGTCTCTTAGAATAACATAAAGGTAAGTTTTGGGTTCAGGGAGGGAGCTTGGCTCAAGGCAGGGAGCAGTAGAGAATGACACCAGACATCTTGTGGTAGCCTCCGCCTCCGCGTACTCCGGCACCATACCCCTCCATACACATAAACACACACATATGTGCGTGCGTGCATGCATAGGTACGAACATTTTAAAAGAAACGGAGAGAAATAATAAAACAGTGTAAGAAATCAGAGAAGAGGGGGAAATGGAAAACCATGCAGGAGACCGCATCAGAAGAAGCAGAATGAAATTAGTACTGCTAAAAATAGGATGAATGGCTTGAAAGGTAAAAGTGGACTGAATGCACAAAGAGTAAGAGAAAAAATATTGAAAGGAAGGGCTGGAAGTGTATCTTCATGCCCAGAGCGCTGATGTAGCGTGCGTGAGGCCCCAGGTTTGACACCTAGCAGTGCCAGGAGAAGGAAGAGTTCGTAAAAGGAATTCCCAATTCTCACCTTAAATAAAAATTCAATATCAGACATATCTTCTCAGCAAAGAGGCCAACACTGTGAAATCAGCCAGTCAGTTCCGTGAGTGTCATATGATTTTAGGTGTACAGGTGTGCACACGGGAACCTATGGGGATTTATTGAAATATTGCTCTTTTGTTTTTAATGCTCATTCTCGTGCTTATGGGCAAGCATTTTGCCCACTGAACTGTCTCCCCACCCTTTGAAACTGTTTGCATCCACCTGAAAAGTCACAGACCTCTATATCAGAAATGGGCTTCGTCCAATCCTACAACAGATAGAGGGCTTATATCCAAAATATACAAAGAACTCAAGAAGTTAGACCGCAGGGAGTCAAATAACCCTATTAAAAATGGGGTTCAGAGCTAAACAAAGAATTCACAGCTGAGGAATGCCGAATGGCTGAGAAACACGTAAAGAAATGTTCAACATCTTTAGTCATAAGGGAAATGCAAATCAAAACAACCCTTAGATTTTACCTCACACCAGTGAGAATGGCTAAGATCAAAAACTCAGGGGACAGCAAATGCTGGCGAGGATGTGGAGAAAGAGGAACACTCCTCCATTGTTGCTGGGATTGCAGACTGGTACAACCATTCTGGAAATCAGTCTGGAGGTTCCTCAGAACATTGAACTGCCTGAGGATCCAGCTATACCTCTCTTGGGCATATACCCAAAAGATGCCCCAACATATAAAAAAAGACACGTGCTCCACTATGTTCATAGCAGCCTTATTTATAATAGCCAGAAGCTGAAAAGAACCCAGATGCCCTTCAACAGAGGAATGGATACAGAAAATGTGGTACATCTACACAATGGAGTACTACTCAGCTATCAAAAACAATGACTTTATGAAATTCATAGGCAAATGGTTGGAACTGGAAAATAGCATCCTGAGTGAGGTAACCCAATCACAGAAAGACATACATGGTATGCACTCATTGATAAGTGGATATTAGCCCAAATGCTTGAATTACCCTAGATGCCTAGAACAAATGAAACTCAAGACGGATGATCAAAATGTGAATGCTTCACTCCTTCTTTAAAAGTGGAACAAGAATACCCTTGGCAGGGAAAGAGAGGCAAAGATTAAAACAGAGACTGAAGGAACACCCATTCAGAGCCTGCCCCACATGTGGCCCATACATACAGCCATCCAATTAGACAAGATGGATGAAACAAAGAAGTGCAGGCCCACAGGAGCCGGATGTAGATCTCCCTGAGAGACACAGCCAGAATACAGCAAATACAGAGGCGAATGCCAGCAGCAAACCACTGAACTGAGAACGGACCCCGTTGAAGGAATCAGAGAAAGAACTGAAGAGTCAAGGGGCTCGAGACCCCATATGAACAACAATAATGCAACCAGAGCTTCCAGGACTAAGCCACTACTAAAGACTATACATGGACTGACCCTGGACTCTGACCTCATAGGTAGCAATGAATATTCTAGTAAGAGCACCAGTGGAAGGGAAGCCCTGGGTCCTGCCTAAGACTGAACCCCAGTGAACTAGATTGTTGGGGGAGGGCGGCAAGGGGGAGGGGGGGAGGAGCACCCATAAAGAAGGGAGGAGGAGGATTAGGGGGATGTTTGCCCGGCAACCGGAAAGGGAATAACACCGAAATGTAAATAAGAAATACTCAAGTTAATAAAAAAAAAAAAAAAGAAAGAAGAAAAGAAATGGCTTCGTAAAAAAGGCACTAAAAGGCAAAGTTGGCAGTGACTTCCATTCCAGTCTACAGACTAGGGACAGAACCGTTCCCCTAGTCCTTTTCAGCATTGGGAGGCATCCAGTACTTCTTAGCCTGAATGCAGGCACTTAGAAGACAGAACCTGTTGCCCCCAGCCCGAGTAGCTTCTAATTATGATCTGTGTTTTCAACATGTGACCCTGCTACAATCCATTTATTTAAATATATTTTATTTTCGTGGGGCATTAACAGGGCAGAGTAAAGATTTCCAGTTTCCTCGTTTTTGTTTTTGTTTTTGTTTTTGTTTTTGTTTTCTAGACTCCCTAATATCCTTTTGTTAGGTCTCAAACTCAGGACAAAAGGCTAATTGGAGGGCCTATCTGACATAGCGAAGAGGACCTGGCCTTCAGGTTCTCCCAGCCTCTCTCAGTAGAGCCATTACAGAGTCTTCCTGACTGTCATGCCCCACCCCCTACCCTAAACTCTCCAGCCCAGCCCTTCCCTTCCTCTTAGCCTCTCTGATTCCTATATAACTTCAGCCATGCTGGCTCCTGGCCCTTTTTCACCTCTTGGAGCCTTGGCTCTCGAGTTCCCAAGTAGTCTCTTTGCTCCTCCCCCCTCTCACCCCTCCCTCCATGGCCTGGGTCAGTCTGGACCCTCCCAGATGCCTCCGTCTGTGCTCTGCCTCATTTCTACAGTGAAATCTCTCCTCTTCCATACCTCGGGGAGTCACGTGCTCATTACTGTTTTAGAGGTGCATGTCCGTCACTAACAAGGACACGGATGCAATTCAGGGGCAATGTCCCAAGATTTCTGACAGTCATTGGGAACACAGATGTCCTTCTAGTGTAAGCAAATGTAATTAAGAAGAAATGTCAATGTAGGGAGGGTAAGAATAAAGACCATGGTTTTGGCATTTAACCTGGGCTTCACAGTGCCAACATCCAGGTGTGCCTGACTCACTTGCCTCTCTCCTGCCCTCTTGTTCTTGCTCTCTCCTCTTGCTCCTGCTTCCCTCTCTCCCCATTCCTCCTCCTCCTTCTACTCCCTCTCTCTCCCTCATTCTCTCTCTCTCCCTCTCTCTCCTCTCTCTCTCTCTCTCTCTCCTCCCCCTTACCCCCCCTTCCCCCTCCCTCTTCCCCTTCCCTTTCTTTCTCTCCCTCCCCCACCTTTCTCTCAACTCCCTCCAGGTGCCCTGAATAAACTCTATTCTATACTGTCCTGTGGCTGGTACCTCAAAGGGGGAGGAGGAGAAGCCTCAGCATGGGCCCAAGAGGCACCCCCTTCCCCCACACCTTACTGTGCCTCCACCAAACATATTCCTTCCCTCCTATCTTTTTATGATACACAACAGATATTACGGTTGGCTGAGTGGAGACCCAAGGCGGTTTATAGTTTATGCCCAGATATGAAACTTTACAGCACAGGTTACACAACAAACATCCTAAGAATGTTCTGGTCACAGCCTGCTTGACCCACACACTTAACCTTTATTGGAGAGCACCCTGAAGTATTATGATATATATAGAGAGATAGAGATAGATATATAGATATATATAAAACCATGTGTAAAACACTAACTTTTGTGCCTGCTTATAGTCTAGCCCTCTTTGGCTAACCCACAAATATTTTAAAGCTCTCCTTCGGAGCTCTGACTACATCCCAGTCACTGTGCTGAGCACTCTGATGCCACTTAGTCTTCAGAACAACCCGATGTAAGTGTTCATTGTTATTTCCACAGAGTTTAGGTTCCCAGAAGAAAAGTAGATTCCCCAAGGTCAAACACTGAAGGACCATGGATCATTGACACACTGTGTTCCACCCGCCGGATCTTTCTGTCCCGCGCCACCATCTCTGTGCTCTGCCCACACAGTAAGATTGTGGCAGTTAAAGATATGGACAGCGTGCTATCTGGGGCATTCTATTATTTCTGGCTTCCTCCCAGGTCCCAGACTCCTACACACTTAAAAAGAACAGTAGTGTCCAGCTCCGTGGCCAGGAACAGCAAGAGCCCAGCAAGTGAGCATTGGCACAAACAACTGTGTGACCTTCTTGTAAATAGCGCATCTCTCTTCCCAGCCCCCTGTCCCTGACTTGGGGACAAAGGAACAAAGGTAGCTCCTACTGATTTGACACTGTGGGAAATGGGACCAACAGCAGTCTTTAGCTCAAAGATTACATCAACAAAGAGCCTCCCCTTCAAGCTTTGAATTTGAATTAGCCCCATGTGACTATTTAAAATTACGATCTTTCTATCCAGTACTGTTTCACACATTGTGTAGCTACGGCTGAAGGCAAAGAATACTAGAATCCAACTGGGGTCCACTTTAGAAAGGATTTGGTGAACCTGTCCAACACTATCAACATTGGCTCCCCTCTTGGTCGAAAGGATGCCACTAGGGGGCGTCATCTCTCTGTGTGGCTTGGGCTGGTTTCTTCAGAGTGAGAGTAGACCCTGTCCCTTTCAGAAGACCAACACTCTCCACCACTTTACCCTCAGGCTTCCGACTTACACGGTCCTTTAACATCCAAAAACTCGACAAGAAAAGGATCTTTTGTAGTCACTCGTGTCTGGAAAGAGGTCCACACTGCAGTTATGTTCGGGAGGATAGGGCTGTTCAAGGGCCAACATTAGTCACACACTGTTACCCTGAGAAGAATGGGTGTTTGCACCACACCTGGTGAGAGGCAGCACCTTCTCAAAGGGAGATATTTTATCGGGCAATATTTTTGAAAGTTTTCTTAGAAGGGAACTACACTGCACCACACTGGAAGGGGTTAGTAAAGCTGACACACCAGCAGCAACTAACACTGTTGGCTGAGTTAGCAGAGAATGCCAAGTCCATGGGAGGAGGAGGATGGCTTATAATGTTGATTTCGAGGCACCTGTAGGACATTAAAATGAGGTAATTTCTCAGAGAGAGAGATGAACGAGGAGCATAAATGAAAGATTAGTGTTTACTATATAAATGCCAAAGCATAACATTGATCCATGCTTAGACACTCCATAGCATGCATTAAGAAAAGAGCCTCAGTTTCCAAGTGGAGAAGGTCTTTAGTTCATTCATTCATTCATTCATTCATTCATTCATTTATTCACTCATGCATTCGTTCCCTGGGAGTGGTTGCTCAGCAAGAGGATTGCCTCCAGTTCCAGGCCACTCTGAGCTATGTCATGAGTTCCTGGCTAGCCTGAGCTATTTAGTGAGTTCAAGGCTAGCCCAAGTCAGGAGAGAGCAAAGCAGAGAATGAGGATAACTTTAAGAAAAGTGAGGCAGAGAAGATAGACTTGATCCCCACAGGTTGAGACTGATTTATTGCCACAGTGAGGGGCCCCAAGCTTTCTGCTGATGCAGGTTGAGCTCATTCACACGCACGTGCACGAGTACACACACACACACACACACACACACACACACACACACACGAGTTCTTGGAAGTTTTACGGTTTTGGTTTTTGGTTTTTTGTTTGTTTGTTTGTTTTGTTTTGTTTTGTTTTGTTTTGTTGTAGTGTCTTTGGGAGCAGAATAGGTTGCTTTTGAGAACCCGAAATATTGTTTGTGGAACAATTAGGCTGGGACTAAGCAATTCTTTATGGCTAGGGGCTATTGCCTAGTAATGTCTGACTCAGGTTCTCATGATCTGAAGTTACCTAACACGTGGATGAGGATGGAGAAGGGAAAAGAAAGGGGAGGAGAAAAAACTGGAGGAAGATGTAGGGGGAGGGAGAAATGGGAAGACGGAAAGAGGCTGGAGGGGAGGGGATGAGTAGAGGAGGACAAATTCTCGGTTATTTAGAAATCTCCAGACATTATTGAGCACTGCACACAGTGCCTCTCAGCCTACTGCTCTTCTAAGCTCATCTGGCCCGCCCGGAGGGCGCGGCGAACTACAACTCCCAGAGTGCCTCGGGGCTGACCGAGCCGTGGGCGTGGCCCGCAGCTGCCACAGCAGGCGGGCGGTACCGAGTGGAGTCGGCGGGGCCGAGCTCCCGGATGTGGAGACGTTGGGGCGGCGGCGTGGGAGGAAGATGGACGCGCTGGAGAAGGGGGCCGCCACGTCGGGGCCCGCCCCGCGCGGACGGCCGTCCCGGGGCCGGCCCCCGAAGCTACAGCGCAGCCGGGGCGCGGGGCGAGGCCTAGAGAAGCCGCCGCACCTGGCAGCGCTGGTGCTGGCCCGCGGCGGCAGCAAAGGCATCCCACTGAAGAACATCAAGCGCCTGGCGGGGGTTCCGCTCATTGGCTGGGTCCTGCGCGCAGCCCTGGACGCGGGTGTCTTCCAGAGGTGCGCATGTGCGGGAGCGGGGCCCGGGTCGGGGGTCGGGGGTCCCAGGCCTGACCCTGGGCCGCCCCTGCTGACGGGCACCTGTCACCTCTGGGCTTCGCTGACTGCCCGGTGCTGCAAGGCTCGGGAGGCAGCAGGTGCATGAATGGAGTCCAGAGTTGGGGCTCTGCAGCTTAGAGAGTCTTCCCTCACCTTTGAAAAAAAAAATTCTCTGGCCGTGAGGCTGTGAGTCAGCACAAAGAGGAAATGCTCACTACGTGTGTGCGAGGTATGACTGGTTTATAGGTGTGAATGGCTTTAGCCTCCCTCTTGAACTTTGGCCTCACTAACGGGCAGTTTTAACTCAGCATCCTCTTCGGCCCCCCGCCAGATTGATCAGGAGTTACAAGTTGATGCCATTCATCAAAGGAGGGAGATAAAATCCTTTGCCAACAATGAATTTAAATGCCCATGCTAGCTGCAACCTAATTCTACTTGAATGTATTGCTACCTTTTGATGGTTTGGCTTTTAAGATGATTGATTCTGAAGACTATTGATTCCCCATATTATGAAGGGAGATTCTTTTTTTCACCCAACCAACATTGTTTAAAAATGGGAGAGCAAAAGGTATAAATGTTTTAGTTTTCTTTGTGTTTTGACCCAAAGGAAGCTCTGGGTGGAGCCAAAGAAACAGCCGGCTTCTGAAAATAACACGTAATAGGAAGTGTGCAAAGGAGAGATAGGGGAGTACTGGGGATTTGGTTCAGCCCAGTAAACATTTCTTGAGCCCCACTTTTTGCCACACTTCCAAGGAAGCAGCAAGATGATCTGTGCACAGTTGTATCCCTTACGGAGCTCACATTTGGTTTTTGTTTGGTTTTGTGTTTTTAAACCTCTCAGAATGCAGACTGCAAAGGAGTGAGAAGTTAATTATGTATAGTCCACGGGGACAAAGTAACATATGTGAAGGGGAGAGAGATCGAAGTCAGTGTGACAGAAGATTGAGGACAGATTATTATTTATGAGCCTCGGGTCCCATGTCAGGAAATGATTGTCAGAGTGATAGCACTGGAGATAAAGCATGAGAACACGTACTGTTCTTCCAGAGGACCCAGGTTCAGGTCTCAGCACCATTGTTGGAGAGCTCACCACTGCCTGTAAGTCCAGCACCAGGAGATACCCTTTTCTCATCTCCACAGGCCTTGCACTGAACACCGACGTAGTCACACTGTACAGGGTTTAAGTCGGGGGATTGGACGCAGGGTACAGTTCATGGAGGAGATGGCTCAGTGGACAGAATGCTGGACATGGAAGCCTGAGGGACTGAGTTCTCATTCCCTGAACCCACATAAAATCCAAGCGAGGGACTAGTGCCTCTGTAATTACAGCAAGGCAGGAGGTGGAGAGAGGAGACTCTAGAAACTTATGGGCCAGCCAGTTGGGTGTACCCAGTGAACAATGAGAGATCCCATCTCAAGCGAGGCGGCAGGTGAGGACCAATGCCTGAGGTTGCTCTCTGACCTCCACACGTGTACCAAGGCATTCACAGATGTACTCACACAAACACACACCACATACACAAAGTGCAATGATTAGGCTTCAGAACAAAAGAAGAATCTTATTCAGCAAATGCTGTCTACCTACTATGTGACCAGTACTGCTGTTTGAGCCTAGGGTTAGAGCAGCAGCAGGAGCCAGCCCATCCCCCTCTGTAGCCATGGACACTAATAGGAAGAGTGAGGCTTATGGGGCACAAGCCGGCGGGTGGAAGGTGTCACCCTGTTGCATCTCTCCAGAGGTGGCACTGTAAAGCTCATGCGGGGCGACTCGGGGCTTCTGAGGACTCGCTTTAGCTCTAGTCACGTGGACACTGGATGGCCCTCTGCTTCCTGCTTGTCTGCTCTTCCGTTCCGACATCCAGGTGTCAGCAGGCATTCCTGATCCTTGTAAACCTGAAGAGGTGACTGACAGGCGCTGATGGGACGGATAGCTGTCTTCTGACAGTTTCCCTCACCCTTCACAAGCAAGGCTGCCCTTAGTGGTTAGTTGTTTGGGGAGTGTGGCAAAAGAGTGAAAAACACACTTGCTAGTCCATGCCAGGGGCTGTATTGTCCAAGTTCCTCTCTGTCTGCACTTCCTGGCAGCCATGAGGTGGGCGTCTCTGCTACCCTGTGCTCTCCCCACCATGATGCTCTGCCCCACCACAGGCTACAGTGTTCAAGCCAAGCAAGCATGGAAGACCTCAGAAAGTGAGCCAAAATGAGTCTTTCCTTAGATTGTTCAATGTATTATCCCCACAGCTACCACAGCTAAGCCACATGCAGAGCACACGCGTGGTATCAGATGAGATCCGTTATTCTAAGTGCACAAGGCGGTGTGCTCCGCCACGAGAATCTTGAGTTTCTTGTTTCAGGATAAGCTGTCCCTTTCTGATGTCAAGCAGAGTATGAGATCCAGCTGCCTCTACTTTCATGACCATAGTCTTTGTCAGCCTCAGGCCATATCCCTAATTTGGTCCCACCTGAGAAGTCGTAGGACCTACAGTAGAACGGACTATTTGTTGCAGGGAAATCTCGATGGGCTCAGAGACCCCTAAGCCCTCTCTTACAGAATGTACTTAGAAGTCATAGAAACTCTCTCCTCCATGATAGGACTGCACAGACACGTGCCTTTCCTGTTCAGTTGAACTGTGAATCTTCTGCACTGTGACTTCTGTCTCCTCAGCCCCTGTGGAAAGATAAACCACAGTGGGCAACCAGTGCTTGAGCTTGCATTATTGTCCCCAGTCATGAGGACAGGCACTTGTTTCTCGTCTTCTCTATAAGCTGTTCATAAATCCAGATTTATGGTTCTTTGTGTGGACTGACCGTTTGAACACCTCTTGGTGCCTCTCCCTTGCCTGCCCAGTCTTTAAAAATGCTTCTGGTTTCTGATTTCAGGAAATGGACTCTAGTCTCTTCCTTATTGCAGGGCTGTGGAGGACAGTGTGCCCTTTGTAGTCGTTCCTGTCTGTCTTAAAGTCTGGCTTGGTTTATTTGCAGCACCTGTCAGGTCTGCTCACCTTTACGTTTTAAAATCCTTACCTCATCAGACCCCACTGCCTCCCTGACTCATCCTAAAGCCAGTCTCTGTGTTAAGTAGAAAACAATGCCTGTATTAGATCTGTCATCCCCACCTCATGAATCCACTGACAGCCCTCACTGAAGCACCATGAGGAAGGCTAATGAACAATCACCAAGTAGATTGTCAGTTAAAAAGAACAGCAAGTCATGACTAGTAGACATTGGAGATTTTGCTAAGAAATTTCTTGGAATGTGTCGGGGTGGGGAGCCACTGATGAAATAGCTCAGCAGATAAATACACTTGCTACCAAGCCCAAGAATTTGAATTTGATCCCTGGAATCCACACAGTGGAAGGATAGAAAAGACTCCTCCACACACAGAGGCATTTGTATGCCTCTCATACCAGCATACCACATACATAAAGTGAAAAAAGATGTAGGTTCACCTATACAAAATCCCACTAAGAGTGATGCAGTCATCAGCCTGTCTGTAGTGTCCTCCATCTGTAGAGGTCATGAGCCCTTGCTGGTCTTGGGTTTCTTTGAGCTGCCCTCAGTACCTGTATTCAAACAGCCACTAGGAGAAATAAACCTCTTCCATGGGCCAGCATCATGAGCTGTCCAGCTCTACCCTCTAACCTGTCTCTGGACTCACTCTGTTTCTGGTGGGCCCTGCAGTGGGCGCCCTCTGTGAGGACCTGTCAAGATTAAGCCAGTAAGAGACGGTGCCAGCCAGCACTGCTTCCCTCAGTCACTGCTGACCCACTCTGCAGTAGTCCAGTTTGGAGGCAGCATTGTGGGGTGGTAAGGGTGTAGACACAGCCATACCAGCACCCTCCCCTTTGTAGCCCAGCATCTCCATGTACAGGGCGGACTTGAGCATACACCTCAGAGGAGAGGTTTGTTGAGGATTAAGGGAGATAGTGTGCCCTTGGCGCTGATGTTAACTGGCAGTGTCCTTGTATCCAATGCACTTAGAGCAGTCTGCCTCTTCTCCTGGGGCATGTTCCCTTGCTTATAAATGGAGAATTAGCAATCCTGAAAATGCCTTTCCTTTGACTTTGGACGGTTAATGGAAATGTGTTTTCATTCTGTCTTGCAGCTTTTAGCAGACTTTTTCTAGACAGGACCACACAGTATGTATTGCCAGTTTTGCAAGCCAGATGGTCTCTGTTGTAATTTCTCAGTTTTGAGCCTGTATGTTATAAAAGTGGTCATGGCAGTACATGAATGAAGGAATGTGGCCGTACACCAGCACATTACACAGTCTGAGGGGAAACACTGTCCTACTCATTCTGGTAAGCACTGTATCTTAGATCTTCAATCATTGAGATTGAACTGGCTTCGTAGGAGCCCTAGGGGACTTTACAGCATCCTCCCTGCCTGCAGCTCTTGCTTCTCATCCTTCAGCAAACACTTAGGTGGGGAGGAGATGGTGGAAGTGTGTGGTGGCCTGACGTGTGCTTTTCAAGACTGGGACTGAGGTGCTTTTACTCAGAGCCAGGCTTTGACGGGTCGGGGCTGGAGGGTGGGGTATCAAGGAGGGCAGAGTTTTCAGCCTGCACATGATAGAAGTTAGCAGAGCTTTCCCAGCTTGCTAGCCTCTCCTAAGACAGCCATCCAAAAGCTGGCTGGTGAGCATATTCGCTAGAAATTGCTCCTCGAGCTTGGAAGACTTGATATTCAACCATCCGTCCACATGATGTGAGCAGATCTGAGGACAAGTTGATCTTTGACTCTTGTGTAACAGTGGTGAGAATCAGCGTGCATTTTAGCTTCATTTCTAAGCCCCCAGGTTTATGATTGGTAAGGGGCCTCTGTTCTGTTATCATCCCTGAATTGACACTTTGTGGTTCAAAATAATTGTCACAGGCACCATGGCTGATACTGTGTGTGTTGAGTTAGATAGAGCACCAGTGCATTCCAGATTAAAGCCACTGACATTTACTTCCTGGAGTTGTTTTTAGGTCTGTTCATTCCCAGTCATACCTTACCCATTCTGTCTGAAGCCCCTCAACCAAAGAAAGGTCTGTCCACCTGGCCCCCTGTGTAAAGTGTGTTGTCACATGTTACGACAAGAACTGAAAAGGGTGTGGAGGAAGGTAGGGCGTTAGAAGGAGCGTGGGTACTGAATTGATTCTCACGTCTCTCCCTGACTGCTTAGCAGGATTTACCACACTGTATGGGCCTGTCTCTACTGAAAGGTCAAAAGTGTGAGGAACCAGACTGTCCGGCATCAGCTGTCATACCCCAGGGTCCAGAGGAGTGCCTGGGACGGATGGACCTCAGCAAACACTTCTGGGATGAAGGAATGAGAGAAGGAAGGGGGAACAAGCAGGCCGGCTTTTTAATTTGTCTTGCAAACACTTTAAACCAATCCCTGCAGCTTGCTTTAGTGCCTCATCACCCAGTTCTTGAGCGTAAATGCCAGGAGATGTGTGCCTGCCCTTCACTTCATTTTTCTGTGTTTTCCTTATCCTTCCTTCACCTGCGTTTTCAAAACTCAGCTCAGTTATTTCATTAGCATCAGTGTTCCACTGGGGTGGGGGAAATCTGTCACCAAACTACAGCATAAAAGAAGTCATGGGCTTCTTTGCTTTGTACCATGTGATGTGAGTCAGCACTGGGAGACTTGGCCATTAACATGTGATCACCTTGTTTACCAGGCTTCCTTTGAGGAAAAACAAAGGCAATGTGGGCTTACTGACTTTATCCTTGGATTTAAATCCTCAGTTATGTGTCTTAATGTAGGTGGTGGTGGGGTGTGTGTGTATGTGTGTAAGGTGTGTGGGCAGGCCAGAGGAGGGTGTCAAGTGTCCTGCTCTATCTCTCTCCACCTTATTCCATGAGGCAGGGCATCTCACTGAGGCTGGCAGACACCAACCACCAGCCATCCTCCTGTTTCTCTCAGAATTCTGGGTTACAGGTACACCGTGCAGCCGTGTTAGGCTTTTTCGCATGGGGACTATCAGTTTGAACCCATATTGCCTCGCAAGCGTACTCACCCATAGAATCATCTTTCCAGCCCTTAAAGCCTCTTCCAGAAATGCTGAAGGGAATATATGAACTTAAATGAAATCTAGACGTTAGAAATGTCTCTTTCTTAGGTGATCTTGGAAGTAGAGCATGCATGTTCTTTTTTCTCAGTAAATGCTGAATGAATGGGACAGAAAGAAAAGAGTGCATGTGTATGACAGTCCAAATCTTGAAATATCTCATACTATCATTATTAAAACATTGTGGTCCACATAACATTTATGTCTTTTATTTCTAGACATGAGAGTTTGTGAAAGTTCAGAAAAGGTACCTTCAGTAGAAAATAGTTTGTCCCCACAGAGAAGCACCTTGCTCTGTGTCTCGGGCTGACAGAATGCATGGGCAGCTGTGCTGTAGTGCTTGGAGGTAGGCGGTCCCCGGTCAGTGCAGTCAGGGTCTCTGCCATCAGAGGTCAGTGCTCAGGTGTCCACATGCCCACTGTTTTAATTTTCTGGTCATGTGAACCCTAATCTAGATATTGACTCTCTTCTAAGCTTAAAACTATTTCAGTTAGGCCAAGGCCAGTGTACTTTTACACACGTATTAGTGTTAGGTGTGTGATATTTTGGGTTTAAATTGGCAAATCACCTTCGGCTTGCTTTAGATTTGACTTCTAGTGATGTTTTAACTTAGTCTGTAGCTACCTTACAAATATTGAGTTCATTTTTCCTCGTTTATAGAATTGGAATTTTGAACTTAAACAACATGTTTTTGTATTGCTTTTTTTTTTCTTTTTTCTTTCATTTTTTTTTTTGCATTGTTTTGGATCTTGTTTGTTTTGCTTTTGAGGGGTTTTGAAACAAAGTCTATGTGGCACTAGCTGGCCTGAGACTCAGGAACTTCACCCCACCCTGCTTCCTGAGCTGTGAAGGTCCCAGCACAAGCCACGATGCCTAGACTAATGTTGCTGTACTTGTGCAAAAACTTTTTCAACGCCAGGTTGTGTGCATTGGTGCAGAGCTCTGCCTGACTGTGGGCAGTCTTGGTGACTGTTATCTAACTCTCATTTTACTGTCCAAACAGTGTGTGGGTTTCAACAGACCATGATGAAATTGAGAACGTGGCCAAACAGTTTGGTGCCCAGGTTCACCGAAGAAGTTCTGAAACGTCCAAAGACAGCTCTACCTCACTAGATGCCATCGTAGAATTCCTGAACTATCACAATGGTATGAGTTTGACTGCTCAGTCCCAATCGTACCAACACAGCCTTGTGTGAACATTTCATGAGCTCTAATATTGCATGATCACCAGGATGGTGCTTGACCCTTCCCTCTGTGTTTCTTCAGAGGTTGACATTGTGGGGAATATCCAAGCTACATCTCCATGTTTACATCCCACGGACCTCCAGAAAGTTGCAGAAATGATCCGAGAAGAAGGATATGACTCTGTCTTCTCCGTTGTGAGGCGCCATCAGTTTCGATGGAGTGAAATTCAGAAAGGAGGTAACCAACTCACTGTACTAAAAGTCAAGCTTTCTTTTGTTTTGTTAGCATAAACATTGTTAGCAGAAGGAGAGCTAAGGAACAGTAAGGAGCAGTGCTTGGGGCACTGCTGCAGACAGGATATTCCAGCCTAGATCTTGTTATGGTAAAAATTAAAGCAGTTCATTCTCCACTCTTCAGACATTCTAGCCTGTGTTTCTGTTAGCTTATGAAGCAGACACGCCGGTTTGCAGAGCAGAAACTTTGTGTTTGCCCTTGGGCTGTTAGGGGAGCTCCAGGCAGATCATACCAGACCCTCCCCAGGGAAATGCTGAACTTAGAGTGAGTGTTGGGGTGCTGTGCTAGTTAAATTAACTCAGCGAGTATTTCGGGGAAAGAGACAACAGGCTCCTAAGTATTGCCGTACATCCGAAAGAAGCTGAGAGTGACTGAGTAAACACCTCCCAGCACCCGGAGTGACTGCTGGGGATAGCACTGCCATCTCTTCATGTGCTGGGACCCTTTGGAGCCCCTGGGAAGGAAGCAGGATGCTGCAGGTGGGTGGCATCTAAAGCAGGCTGGCGTTTCTTAGGCTCTGTTCCTTGTGTATAAAGTAACAGCAGCTGTGTCAGTTGTGTACTCAGCACATCAGGTTTTCTGGGACGTTGTCTACGCTTGTTACAGTAGACGTGCCTGTCCGACATGCGTACATGAGATGTGCCTAGCACCACTCATGCTGGAAGTGCTGACCATGCAAATTCAGGTGTCAGAACTAGACATCCACACTGCAGGGGAGTGCCGAGCTGGCTTGGCAAGTAAGGCATTCACGATAGCCTGCGATTCTGAGCCCAAACCGTGTAAAAGAAGGTTAGATGTGACAGCCTTCCACAGGCCCAGCACTTGGTAGACAGACAAGGGAATCCTGGGAGAAGTTGGCTGGCTAGAGTCATCAGTCTGCAAGCTCTAGGTTCGAATGAGAGACCCCGCTGCACAAAATAAACTACAGAAAGATAGAGGAAAATGCCTGAGGCAAATGTCAGACCTGCACCCTTATACACCGCGCATGCACACACACACACACATACACACACACTCTTACATGTGTCACCATCAGACCTGTGTACACATCACATAGAAGGAAAAAGCACACACCGTGTTCCTGCGGTTTAAAGTGAATTTGGGGGCCGCAGTATCTTGTTAATAATCTTATATTTACAACATGGTAATTGCTTTCTTGTGGCATTTAAGACTGGTTTCTGAAGCACAACAGTGCCTTCTGTCTTCTGTGTTTTTCTCAGTGATAACCAGCCGCCATCTCCAGGATGATTGACTTTCTAAGTCTAGCTGCCGTCTTCCCTGCTGCTCCTAAGAGTCTGCTTCCTCGTCCCCACAGCGTGTGTGGTTCTGCTTTCCTTAGTTCCCCTGCGGTAGGCGGGAAGTGTTGGTCGTGTGCACTACCCCTGAGATGTTTCCTGCACATTTTCTTTGTCTTCTTTCTGGAGCCCATGCTAAGTTAGTTTTTAGTTTCTGGTTTGTATTTCTCTGTTGGCTCTGCTCTCTTTCTCTGGTCAGTTTTGAGCCATCAGTCAATCCCAGCTGGTGTATTAGAGGGAATTAACTATCTCTTCGGCCAGTTCAGCTGTTGGATTATTGAGTTTTTCCCAGTCTGCATATCTGAGTGCTTCCCTTCCCTGTTGAAACGCCCGTGCCTGTCTCTTTAATGCCTTTAGCATATCTATGGCAGTTATTGGAAAATTCAAGGTGCAAATTCTAGCATTTCTGTACCTCTCTCTGAGTCCTTTCTCGTACCATTGATCTTCTTTTTTTTTTTTTTTTTTTTTTTTGTTCTTTTTTTTTCGAGCTGGGGATCTAACCCAGGGCCTTGCGCTTCCTAGGCAAGCGCTCTACCACTGAGCTAAATCAACCCCACCATTGATCTTCTTGAATGTGCTTTTATATTTCTCTTTCTCTGAGTGTCTCATAAACATTGGAGTCCACATTTCCCTTCAGAGAGCACGCTCCTTCTCTGCAAGGCACAGGGTCAAGGGGCTGATGATGGTGGTGCAGTTGTCAGACTCACTAGACTGTAGTTCCAGTCTGCTGCCCAGTGCAGGTGCACACTACAGGAAAGTCCTGTAGGCACAGTTGGCTACATAGACAGGGCAGCTACCATAGACAGGGCAGGAGAGTTAACCCATTGTTCTGTAAGGACAGGAGACACCAGCACATGGCGCTGTCAGGAAGGGGCAGAAGATGCCAGTCCCATGTTCCTGTAAGGCTCTTGCCTGGTCTTCCAGCCTGTCCCCTGCACAGGGAAACTGGTGTCATAGTTGTGTTTCCTAAGCCTGAGAGTCTGTAACCCACGTCCATCAGTTGGAATTGTTCCTCAGGTCCGCACTCAGCACAGTCTCTCTGCTTGGGCAAGTGCGAGCTTGCTCACCATCCTCACGCTCCTTAACGTGTTTCCCATGAGGAGGGCTGGTCCTGGCCCATCTTCTTGAACCCCTGGATTTTTTGCTGCCTGTCAACTCACAGTGTGCGCATATATAAGGCTTTGAGTTCAGGTCTCAGCATAATACTGGGCATGGTGGCACATGGCTGTCATGTTATCCCGTCACTCAGGAGGTGGGACAAGGAACATCAGAAGTGTTTAAGTCATATTCAGCTAAACAGGAAATTTGAGGCCAGACTGGAGTTACATGAAACTCTCAACCAAAAAACCAAAAAAAAAAAAAAAAACCTTCAGTGATTTAATGGGAAAGTCTTTAGTTTTCTGCGACAATTCTATGAAAGCACTTTCTACCCACGTTAGGTAAATACACACACACACTAGTTCTGCAGCGGGAGATAATGAGAAATAGACTAAGGAGGTTAAATACTGAGCGATACTTGACAGACGACAGGCCCAGTGCGAGGGAGCTATTTAAAGGTTGCTTGCCTCCCCTCCAAAACCACTGAGCCTGTGCAAATCCTGAACCCAGAGTATCTCTGAATTCCTTCATGAAATAAATACCTTTCTGATATTAAGCCTTTAAAGGGAGAGACGAATCATTAGGAGTGCTCATGTTGTCCTTGACAGTGATGCCTTTGGTTATATAGATACGATGTCTGCATTCTGAGGGGTGGTTTATGCTTTAACTGAGTGAGCAGCGTCTGTTGGAGTAACGTAACTACTGTAGCCTTTGCTTTCAGTTCGTGAAGTGACTGAGCCTCTCAACCTGAACCCAGCTAAGCGGCCTCGTCGACAGGACTGGGACGGAGAGCTGTACGAAAACGGCTCGTTCTACTTTGCTAAGAGACACTTGATAGAGATGGGCTACTTACAGGTTTGTGTCTCATTTTCTAACTCTTCAAACCCTCCCGTGTTGTGCTCTGGAGCTCTGGAAGAGAAGGTTGGCTATCCCATTCCCTGAGGAGAGTGGGCTTATCGTCTGATGTTGTCCTGCAGCGTTCCCTCCAAGGTGGTCTTGGGATTCCCAGGAACTGTCTGTAGACTCTGTTCAGTTGAGCATTGAGATAAAAGTGGGACTCGGGCTGAGAGCTGATGTCGTCCTGTGTTTGCATTAGCTAATCAGTTGTGTGCAGGCCATATTAGGTCACAGTTAGATTGGCTGTGTAGTTAAATCATTTCTACTACTTTACAAACAGAAGACAGCCAGTTCAGCAGATCTGAGAGAGCATCGGCCCACCTGGTTTCTCAAAGGCCAAACTCTCTCTCTCTGGGTCACCTTGGCTGTCTCATTTTCGAGAGGATTGGCAGTCATGGCAATTGTATGTTTGAAAATTGGCTCGTTTTCACTATAGATGGCAGTGGGCTGTGGGAACCACTCCATGGGTACCACAGCAGCCTGCACAGAGGGAACAACTGCAGCTCTGAAAGTGAAATCATGAGGAGCTGGCTGGGGACTCAGGAACACTGACTCCTCTTCCAGAGGACCCAGGTTCAAATCCCAGTACCCACATGGCAGCTTGGAGCCATTGGTAACTGCAATTCCAGCAGATTCAGTGCCCTCTTTCTGGCCTTCTTGTGCACAAGACGTGAATGCAAGCAAAACACATTGTATATACATGCAAATAAATAAACTTTTAAAAATGAAAACAATTAGGACAGAGACAATACTGCCAAAATTGAGGTGAGCCTCTATTTTATAAAAAAGGGGGGTGGGGGGTTGGGGATTTAGCTCAGGGGGAGAGCGCTTGCCTAACAAGGGGAAGGCCCCGGGTTCAGTCCCCAGCTCCGAAAAAAAAAAAAAAAAAGGAAGAAAAAAAAAAAGGGGGGGGTAGGGGACAGGTTGAGGAACATGGATAGAAGGAGCCGGGTCGGGTGGAGGGGAGAGCAGGGGAGAAGGCTCTGGGTAAAGCACTTGTACACAGCTATGAAGACTTAAGTTCAGATTCCCAGAAGCCACCAACTGCCTGGGACATGGTCCTGCCTATAGTACCAGTTCTTAAAAGGGAGACCAGGTTTCCCCTGACAACCTTGGCTAGTGGGGTGGTCTGTCCCCATGAGTAAGGTGGAAAGTGATTGAGGGAGACTCCCAATGCCAGTCTGAGGCCTTCACATGTGTATGAGCACACAGTCATGTAAGCCTACACGTGTGTATCCACACATGGACACATCATGCAGTGAAGACTATTTACTAGTTTCAGTTGCCAACACCAAAAGAAAAACCTCTCTACTCTGAAATTTCTCCTGGGATTCATGTTCTGAAAACAAAGGATTTTCTTCCTAGTCTTTAGGCCAGTACATAGGCAAACAGAAGTTTGACCATTCAGTTTCATTCTAGAGTTAAGGAAGGCGAGATCGATATCCCCCACTCACACACACACACACACACACACACACACACACACACAAGCACACCATCCCTAGTTCTTTTCTAAGGACACCTGTGATCTAGCCCTTCCCTAATTTGTAGATAAAAATTATGTTTCTCGTTGTAACAAGATTTGTGAAAATAGTTTTTAATTTTCATTCTCTCATATATTACATCCTGACTGCAGTTTCCCCTCCCTCCCCTGCCCTACCTCTCCTCTCCCCTCTCCACCAGACCCACTTCTCCATTTCCCTTCAGAAAAGAAGAGACCTCCCAGAGGTTATCACCAACCATGGCATAACAACCTATAGTAAGATTAGGTACATACCTCATTTCAAGGATGGACAGGGCACCCCATTAGGAAGAATGGTCCCAGAAGCAATCAGCAGGGTCAGAGACAGCCCCACTCCCACTGTAAGGAACCACGCAGCGACCAAGCCACACAGCCATAGCGAACATGCAGAGGACCTAGGGTGAAAACTGTTTGTAAAAATAAGTTTTCTGATAATTGATCTGTTCATTGAAACAGCTCAGAGGAAACATCTCTCTTTTGCCCTGTGCCCTAGAATCTGCCTCAGCCTAGACCTTCACTAGGGGACCTGAGACAGTCTGTACAAAGGTGCTGTAGTGGCTATTCCAGCCCTGGCCTGGTGCTGCTGTCGGGGGACAGTAGGAAACTTGTCATCTGGCAGAGGAAAAGCAGCACATGTCAGGGTCCCAGAAAGCTGCTGTGGTCAGAGTGCTGGAGGGAGAATGTCTTTTCTGCCCAATTCACCTTAAAACAGATCTGTTTAAAGGAACACAGGGAGTCTGCACGGTAGACAGAATTCAAAACTCATTTGCTTGGCTTGAAGTCTCTTTCTAGAATAATCATTATGGTGTGTTGCTGGTTTACTGGAGTCTTTGTTTCCTCAATGTAACCCCAGATCCTAGCTGCATACACATGAGTGAATATCAGTGACACACAGCATTTCTGTTGTCTTTAGGGTGGGAAAATGGCATATTATGAAATGCGAGCTGAGCACAGTGTGGACATAGACGTGGACATCGATTGGCCGATCGCAGAGCAAAGAGTTCTGAGGTAAAGGAAGGGGAAAGCCTGAGGTAGCCGTGGACTGGAGCCCAGGTCTATCTTTAGCACGTTTAACTGGCCTTCTAGACATTGATTGGAGACAGTCTGCACTCGGTTTCCTTGAATGGGGAAGGCGTGTATATGAATCACGTGCAGTGACTTACCGCTAAGCAGGGGGGTCAGTCTGGCTAAGCAGTGCTGCTTATAGGAGCTCTCGCACTGTCTGCAGAGTGTGTGGTGAACTGACTGAAGAGGAACGTCTGCATGACCCAGGCCCTGCTCTCCTCTGCTGCCCGTAGCCGGGGAGCACGTTGGGACTGGTGAATTTGTGCTCACCATTCTGTCTCGGTTTCTTTTAGATTTGGCTATTTTGGGAAAGAGAAGCTGAAGGAGATAAAGCTTTTGGTGTGTAATATTGATGGATGTCTCACCAATGGTCACATTTACGTATCAGGAGACCAAAAAGAAATAATATCTTACGATGTGAAAGACGCTATTGGCATAAGTTTACTAAAGAAAAGTGGCATTGAGGTACGTGCTCCCTTCATACAGTGGTGCCTGAGATTCTGAGTCAGTCAGAGCACATTCAGTAATTAAGAGATTCAGAGTTTCACTATTCACACAGAGTTTTTGAAGTGTTGCTTGGTATATCCCTAGAGAATCTTGACACTTGAAAGATGAAATTGTGCTTTTTTTTAGCCATTAATATTTCATACTTGGTCATATTTTAAACGCAATTGTTCATTTTCTGTAGGACCTTAAACCAGAACAAATTCCTTAATTAGTGTTGGCAACTAGAAAGGGGCAAGAAAGGGGCAAGCACCATGTAGACTTTTGAAGTATGGCTTATTTATGTAAATGAAAGTATTAATTCAGAATAATGTAATATGTAAGTATATTTCTCTTAAAATGAAGGTTATGCCAGGCCTGGTGGCACAGACCTGAAACCCCAGCTACTAGGGATCATGAGTTCAAGGACTGACTGTAACTCAACCTTGTCTGAAGTAAAACATGGACAGGAGGCTGGGCTGCAACTCAGATAGAACACCTGCTTAGCATGTGTGCATGATACCACGATTCAGGCCACAGTGTGAGAAGGAAAGAAGTAATTACAGTCATTAGAAATCTTGAGTGTGCGATGCTCTGAACAGTTGACTGGCAGGGAGCAGGCTGTGTGTCGCTGCCATAGCTGGTGGAAGTGAAGCAGGCTTTTTTTGCAGCTGATTTCCCTTCGGTGGTGAGGGGACCACTCATCTGTGACTTGAGTCTTCACAGCTTGATTCATTATCAAGCCTGTCTGTTTCCCTCACCTCCTAACGGCCCCACTTCTTTTCCAGGTGAGGCTCATCTCAGAAAGGGCCTGCTCCAAGCAGACGCTCTCCGCCTTAAAGCTGGACTGTAAAACAGAAGTCAGTGTGTCAGACAAGCTGGCCATCGTGGATGAGTGGAGGAAGGAGATGGGCCTGTGCTGGAAAGAAGTGGCCTATCTCGGTGGGTCTTCTGAGGGTCTGTTTCCCTATCAGAAATAACCAAGAGTACGGTACCGTGGGCTGTTACAGAGACTGCAGTCTAGGCAAAGGGCCAGCAGTTTCTGATACACAAGAAGACTTTTTTACTATCTGCTTCTTAACCTACAAATTTTAAGGAAGAAATTGGGGGAATGTGCCACTGATGGAGAGAAAAAGAGCCCACCTACTATCCTGCACAGCAGTGCGTGCACACGAGTGAACACTAGATAGCCAGCCTCTAAGGACTGTGCTGACATCTGTGTTTATTGGCGTGTTCAGAGCTGTGCGAGAGTTTCAAGTTAGTGCTAAGCAGATGTGCTTAGCTGATCCCTGCTGTATGCATGGGGGAACTAGTTGCTAGAACCATAGCATCAAGCCTCTAGGGCTGACAGCCTGGTGACGCCAGCGTTGTAAGCATTAAGAAGAGCAAGGCTCTGAGGTGCACAGTGACTACATACAGATCGTGCATGAGTAGACACGGGCAGGTGACACCAGCCTCAGGAAGCTCATGCAGGCGATCCTGTGTTCCTGAGGTGCTGGAATGGCTGTGGGGCCAACTGTAGAAAACAATCCCATAGCTTGTTTGTAATAGAAAGCACCACCCACGACATACGTAGGGTCCCTGATGTGCCATTATCTGTGAGGCTCAAGGAAGCTTCCACATGACTGACTTTGCATGTTCATGATGCAAGAGTGAACCAAACTAACATTAGAAAGAAAAACAGAAGGCTTCACATCCTCCAGGATCTGTCATTTATGTAGGCCTAGGCCGAGAATCCGACTTCAGAAGGCATTGGCAAAGGAGCAGTGATAACCATCCAGATTGTACTGTTGTTTGCATTAAAGAAAGTGCTGCTGTGGTGGATATGTGTGGCTTACACACCCCAACATACACACTCACGCTCACACATGCTCACATGCTCACACTCACACACGCTCACACGCTCATATACTCACATGCTTACACACACACACACACTCACATACAGAAGTAAATGTTTACTTCAGAATGCAAGCTCTGTTTCAAAAGGCACACAAATGTATAAAAATACATCCCAGACCTGGAAAAATGGTTCACTACTTGAGAGCACTGGCTGTTCTTAGAGAACTGGAGTTTGATTTCCAGCACACACAGCAGTTCGTAACCAGCTATAACTTCATCCAGGGGATCCACCGCCCTCTCCAGGCCTCCAGAGGCACTGCATACACATGATGCAGACACACACATGCTGGTAAAACACATACGTAATACGAATCTTAAAAGACTCCTTAACAGTCTTAGTACTGTGCCGGGCATGGCGGTGTGTGCCCCCAGGCTCAGCATGCAGAGGCAGGAGGATTGCAGGTTCAAGCCTGCATCTCAGTAACTCTCATAAGGAAAACTTAAATTTAGAGAGTGTCTTAGTTAGGGCTTTACTGCTGTGAGCAGACACCATGACCAAGGCAACTCTTATAAGGACGACATTTAATTGGGACTGGCTTACAGGTTCAGAGGTGCAGTCCATTATCATCAAGGCAGGAGCATGGCAGCATCCAGGCAGGCATGGTGCAGGAGGAGCGGAGTTCTACATCTTCACCTGAAGGAAGCCAGGAACAAACTGAGCATCCCCAGGCAGCTAGGAGGAGCGTCTCCAAGCCCATCCCCACAGTGAAACACTTCCTCCAACAAGGCCACACCTTCTAATGGTGCTGCTTCCTGGGCCAAGCATATGCAAACCATCACAGAGAGGATTACATAGAGTAACGCTGGTGTTACTTTTCAGTGGAAACCATCCAGTTTAGTACATTGAGCTACAGGAAAACATTTCTGTGGGTGGACACCAAGCACATGACAGGCAGCATTTTCTCTGTTAACTGGTAGTCGCATCCAGAATGGTGACTGTCTCACTGGTGGCTTCATGTTTCTTCTAAAGGAGGTGTTGGACAAGACAGGCAGTGGCGTTTGTTAATGTCATTTAGTATTTATTTCAGTGTGACAGCTCTCCTACACATAGTGTATGACATAGACGCCAGAGAGCTGTTGTAGCTGAAGGGGAAGGGTCTTCACTTAGCAAACGCACTGTGTGAACTTGGCTCCTGGTTTTTAAAATCTCAGAATGAAAAGTTCAAAAGGGCTTGGAGTGGTGGCTTCAGACCCGAGTCTGAAGAGCCAGCAAGATGGCCCAGTGGATAAAGGCATTTGCTATAAGGCCTGACAACTTGAGTTCAACCCTAGGACCATGTGGTAGAAGGAGAGAACCAGCTCCCACAAGTTGTTCCCTGTCTTCCGTGTGCACACACACTAAGTACAGGAGTAAGAGTGACTGAGAGAGACATCTGACACAGACCCCGGCCTCCGTGCACATGTGTTCCTACACACAAAACAAGTTTTGAGATGGTTGGTGATATTTGACCATACTCAGTTATTAAATTATTTTAAGGAATAATGAGTTTGATAACTATATCTTTTATTAGATATAAATGCTTAAAAGTTTGGAATAAAGGCCAGGATGTGGTGGCACACGTTTAATCCCAGCACTCTGGAGGCAGAGGCAGATCTGTCTGGGAATTCCTTCACTTTCTACCTCCAAGAAAACTGGAGTATAGGGCATAGAGAAGCAGTGATTAAGTAACCTGAAGCTGATAATTACTTGGCATGACAGCGTGGACCCTTACACATACCTGCTGTTTCACTCAAGACGGCTCCAGAGCGTCAGATCCCTACACTATACACAGTAGGTAAAGGGTAGCCTCCATTCTCACTTGTACTTAAAGGTGCTTTGTTCTGTGTGGTTGTTAGTGTTCCTGCGGACATAACTGCTACTTATCGGTTGTGGTGTGCATCGTTGTGCTGGAACGTTCTGTGTCTCTCATTGAGTGACTTCTGTCTCACTCACAGGCAATGAGGTGTCCGATGAGGAGTGTCTGAAGAGAGCGGGCCTGAGCGCCGTGCCTGCTGACGCCTGCTCCAGGGCCCAGAAGGCTGTGGGCTACATCTGCAAATGCAACGGGGGCCGAGGAGCCATCCGGGAGTTTGCAGAACACATTTTCCTCCTGTTAGAAAAGGTTAATAACTCATGCCAAAAATAGAAGTGGTTGTAGTGTGGGGGAAGGGAGAACGAAGCCTTTTCCAGCCACTTTGCTTTGTTTTGATCAAGTCTCGCAGTGTAATCTGCTGCGAGTGATCAGATCTGTAAGATACCTTACTCTTCTCAAAGCTGAGTTTTTTCAAATCATTGTTCCAGAATCCACAACATAATTATGTCTGCTTTCCTCTTGATGCAAGGTAATTACTGAGGGACCGACCAAGTCTTCCTCAGACCTCTAGCGAATACAAGTCAGACATCATAAACAATCAACTTTGTATTGTGCCCTGTCAAACTGTGTTTGTGTGGTGTTAATGATACTGGGATTTTATTTATTTAAGGCAGTGTGTCTGGTAAGACACACCTGTGTTAATAAAGTTACAGTTCACAGACTGGCTGAAGTTTCTGTACTGTAGAAGACACTTCCTAGGCATTTCCTCTAAGCACTAACTGTATAGATTCAGAAACAAAAGACTGGACACCAAGTATGAAACATGGTGACTGCTTTGTTTGTGCACAGAGAACACACACGGGCAGGTACTGGGACTTCTGTGACCAGTGCAGGTTGTCCCCACTGGACCTCGAGAGTGAGGCATCAGCTTGTAAATATAGATACTTAACAATAGGAAGTGTGGCTTTCAGAACCTTTACAACTCTTTCCACCATTAAAAAAAGAAACGCTAGTGCTGACTAGTAGGTCCCTCATGACACTGTAGCCAGCAGTTCTGTCACCACGGATCTGAGGTTCTGAGTTGTCCCTGGAAGGCAGGCACAGGTTAGAGGAAGAGACAGGTGGCTTTGTCTTCTTTTCTTTGCCTCTTGTCCTGACTTTGCTCTTGACTTCCTGAGTGTGCCATTGTGTGTCCCCCAAGGTTCTCACCCCAGGTTTCACCTGAGCACAGGCAGCTCTAACTACCGGCCCTAGTCAGAAGGCGAGCCCTGCTTATATCACAGGACAGTGGATGTAACAAGCCGGAGCACTGGACTTAGTCTGTGAACTCGCTGACACAGGACATTATGATGGCCTCGGGACTGTATTGGCACACGCCTAGCACTCGCTCAGGAGCCTGAGACAAAAGGCTCTGGAGTTCAGTGCCATGCACGCTGTTCCAAATACTTTAAAGCGAGTTAGCTAGCTGTCCTGTTTCTCCTCTGTTCACACAGCAAGGTTGGAGTCCGATGCTGCCAACCTCACACCTGTTCAGGTTGTGAGTGGTTTTTTGGGTCCTCTGTTCACATGTTTGATGTTATCTTTTACAGAATCTTCTAGGGGCTCCATGCAGACCACAGAAAACAGCCACTTCAGGTCAAACACTCTCTGGCCACAACCTAATATTTTCATCCCACTTCCAATTACTGTGGGTTGCCCCAGTTAGTCAAGGTTTTGTGTTATTTCCTAACAGTGCCCGTGTTTAGCCTATTGTCAAATCTCACCCATATCAGCATGAACTGTTCTTTCCTCAGAAACATTCTCCCTCGGGAGCTACTGTGTGAGGAAACAAAGTATCCTAGGGCCCTTGTTCCAGTCGCCCAAACTCTGTACAAGGCAAGAGTGCAGTTTCACTGTAGAAACTAGTTCTTACTTTCCACTGACAGAAACCCTGACCTGGACGGTGCTGGGTGTTCAGCTGTGACAGCAGGAGCTGACAGATCACCACCAGCATCCTCCAACAGAAAGTGGCCAGGCACTGTTAGCGACACTTTTGGAGGTTGTCCGGAGAGCCTCAACCTTCCCAAAGCAGTTGCAGCCAGATACGATGGAGAGGCACTTTAGTGGTATCTGATAGGGGTGGGGGTGGGCTATAGAGTGAGAAACACTTGGGGGTCGCTAGCAGGGCTGCTAGCAGGCTTTAACAGGATCTCAGGATCCAAGCAAGAGAATCTCTATGACCATAGGCAGAGGGGGAAGAGAGCTACTGGGAACCCCTTCCTTCCTCCTCAGACTACAGGACAATGTGAAGGAAGGCCCTTGCCCCTCAGCTCTGGAGAATCCATTCTAAACAGCAAAGAAGGTATCAAGGGCACAGGCTGGGAACACCACGGGAGCCAGAGCCAGAGCCAGAGCCATGGGCAGGAGTCCTAGGGGAGGACTGGGCAACTTAGAGTGATCATTTAAAATGCCCCAACCTCTGCTCACACATCATAAGCTCACCAAGGCTCCAGCAAAGCAAGTGATTGGCACACCTTGCCCTGACACACACACACACACACACACACACACACACACACACACACACACACACTCTGCAAGACAGGCTTTCTCTTGGGAGAAAAAAAAAATTCCCAGGCCCCAGGCAAGGACCCTGGAAGAATTTGATTTCCCTGGTATTTACAGCTACAGTAAAGATAAGACCCACTCCCCAGCAAGATTGACACAGTCCCAAAGCCCAATATTCCACAACAAAATAAGCCTTAGCAAAAGACAAGAAATTGCCAAATCTAAAGAGACAAAGCAGTCATGGTACTCATGCTCAGGTACCACATGCATGTTTACATTAGCAGACAGGCTACTTATCTGTGATTTGATGTAAAGGGCGACACAAACGTTTGACAATGCAGGACCAGGTGAGTGACCTCAGTCGAGAGGTGGAAACTGTAAGAATGGATTAGACTGGCCATGATGCCCGATGTCTGTAATCTCTACTCAAGGCTATACTGGGCTGCATTAGTGAGACTGCCTCAACCCCTACCACCATGTAAAAATGAATTAAAAGGAAATACTGGAATACGAAGACATGGGGACAAAAGGTCTAACACCAGGTCAAAAGAAATACAAGAATCTAAGCAAAACAGGGCAGAAGAAATGCATGAAGCAAGATGGCAGGGCATCCACGGGCAGCAGGGGAACAACACCGAAGAATGAGGATTGCTCCAGGTCGGCTCTACGGAAGCAAGAACAGTGACGTAGTGTTGGAATTCCTAAAAGAAGGACTTCCGATCTCAATCTCTACATCCAATGGGGTGTTCATCCAAGAGTAAAAACAATAAAACATGCTTACACACACACACCACCACCACCACCAATGACAACAACAAAAGCCTTCATTGCCCAGGAAAAGAGGAGGAGGAGGGGGAGGGGGAAGAGGAGAAGGGGGGGAGGAGGAGGAAGCAGTAGTAATAGTAGTTTAGAGAGAAGAAAATGCCAGAGGTAAGTTACAGTGCCGGCTCTAACACAGTAACTATACAATGTTTGCTAAGTGAAGCCAAGCACAGTTATTGACAGAAAGAATGCAGTAGAGACATATTCCTATAAAAAGGAGTTGTGCGGTGTTATTAAAGGGAGTTTTTGGATTACTTCTAAATGTACATGTTAGGCCTCTGGACAACCACTGGAAAATAGTTGCTTTAAAATGCAAACGCATAGAGGCTGAAAAGCTACAGAGCTCCTTCCTGCCCTTCAGCAGGTCCCAGTGCATTGCCAGCGAACAGAGCACCTGGCACTCCACCTTACCCCCTGAGTCACTGAGCCCCTTCCTAGTCCCCAGCAGGGCTCTCTCTCCACCCTTCCCACCCTCCTCACAGGGACAGCAGCAGCAGACAGCTGAGCACCAACTGGGCCCCCCTACTTCCTGCCGGCCTTAAAGCCCCTGCTTTCTTCACAGCTGGTTACCCCGTAAGCAATGCGTAGTTTAAATGACAAAGATCAGAAGGGAGAGCCTATCTGTTCCATAGCCTAACTTGTTCCAAGCTGGTGGGTGCCTCAAGTTACAGAGTCACCTCTTAGCCTGGAGAGCATGTGGCTCTGCTGGGGGCGTCGCCTGTAGATGATCCTCTTGTGACTTTGTTCTCCCAAGGTGGCTCCTTTCCATACACATTCCGTGACTGTGTGGCTACCTAGCACTGTTGCCTGATTGCTGCAGACCATAAAAGTAACCTCTTTGAATCCACATAGCTCTATAAAGGAAGTGTTTTCTTCCTGTTTTATAGGTGTGGAAATTGAGCGATAGGACAGCAATAACTACCGGAGGTCAGACGCTAGGTGGCAGCTCTAGGATGCCAAGGCAGTGGATGGGAGACTGGTAAGGCTTGGCCCCTCAGCCACCTGCCAAAGCTCTTTTTTTTTTTTTTTTTTTTTTGTTCTTTTTTTCCGGAGCTGGGGACCGAACCCAGGGCCTTGCACTTCCTAGGCAAGCGCTCTACCACTGAGCTAAATCCCCAACCCCTGCCAAAGCTCTTAAATAACTGTGCATTGTAATCAATGATTCTGCAAATACGTGTGCCAGCCCTCCCCTGGAGTGAAAGGTGTAAAACCCCGGGCTTAGGTCAAAGAGTCTGCATGTAAGGAAAGCCTCCTCGAATGGCTAGAATCCTCTAGTTGAAGGAGTTGGGACCTGAAACTCCAATAGGGTAGGACCCAGACTCAGAGACCGTCCCACACCCTCTTTCCTCAACACCCTTCCATGACAGTCTTCTTTCTGGTTATCAGTCAGCCTCAGACATCTATTCCCACAACCCTCTCCTGCAGACTCAGACCTGTTCAGATGTGAGGTTCCCAGTGCTGACTGGCCACAGTAGTATTTCCAAGATGTTATGATCCTTGGGCTTCATGATGCCCTGTCCCCCAAACAAACAAATCACAAACACATTCATGCCTATTTAACAGAAAACCCGGTGCTCTGACAGAGAGCAGGACAGGAAAGCTGGGACAGAATGTGGCTGAGGAAGTGTCTGCTATACACAGTGCTTTCCACATCACACCGGTGCCCTGTCCCATCCTCCTGTCTCTCTGGGGTCTGTAATGAAAGAGGCTGGCTTTCCCAAACCTCGCTGTTTGCCTCACAGGGAATGACGAAGCGTTCAAGTTCCCCTGCTTTGATTTGTGAATTTCACATTTGTTATAGCAGAAACCTCTGTTCAGACAAAGCTGTGCAGAGCAAGGCAGAAGAAAGGCCAATGGCTAATGTGAGCACACCGTGCCCTATCTGTCCAGGGGAGGGGCAGGCAGTTCATACCCAGCCATAATTAGCCCTCCACTTGATTGGCACCCTGGAAGGAGTACTGTGACAAGGCTTGTCACCCTCTGCCCTCAGTTTTCTTTGCATTCTGTGAAAGGCCCAGAGAGTTCCCACAGGTCTTAGGAGTCTCGGGGGAAACATCACTTAAACTCAGTGCCTAATGAAGGCTTGCAGCCCAGGAGCTGAACAGGCCAAACAGGATACAGTTGACCTTCACTAGGAACAAAGGAAGAAAGAAACAAGTAAAATTAATATTAATGGTATCATTTGCATAATTGCCTGATTGAAACGTTTCTGTGTGGGGTGAATAAACTCACTTTTCAGTCCAGCCTGTGCTACCTAGCAAGGTTTAGCTGGCCACCCTCATTTATTTTAATTAAAATCCCACTTGGGCCAATTACTCAGGAATATACCCTCTCTCCCCAAAGCCTGTCTAGTCGTTAAATGGTATTGTCCCACGGCTTGGCTGAATGTCCCCTCAGCTGTCAGAGACACAGCTAGATGCCGGTGAAGGGTGACTTAAGTAATGGAGAATGTCTAAAGACCACTGATTGCTTTTCTCCATGGGAGCGAATTTTATGTAAATTAATTTAAACTGCTGAAACGGACACATTTGAAATGAAACAAAATCATGGCTTCATAAATAAATAAATTGCACACACATATTTATTATGCTGTCGATTGATTGATTGATTGATGCAGGGTTTGATCCTATTACCCAGAGGCAGAGTCTCCTCTTTTATCCCAAAGTAACAGTGATAACAACCAGATGATCACTAACAGTTAGTAAGTTCCTGGCTGCATGTCACTAACACTGAAAACTTGAACCTACCCCTGCATATGTGTCAAAGAAACGGGGGAAGGTGGGGAGAACCCAAAAACCTGCTTGCAGCCGTTCACCCACATCTTTTGCTCTAGTTCTGAGATGACAGCCCTCAGACTCCGGAAGAGGAATCATTCAGATTCTCTCCATCCAAACGGAGGTACAGCAGTTGTCTCTAATTAGTTTCCTAACTGGCTACCCGTGGGGCTGCTGGATTGATGGCTCATTGGCTTCTGTGTCCTGTGGCTTTTCATCCAGAGGAGCCATGGGAGCCACTTCCACGGCCTGCTCTGTTGCCTGAGAAAAATCCCTCCTGGGTCTGAACCTGTGCATAGAGAGCCGGGTGCGTTAATCCCTTCCTGAGACCAAAGTAAAAGTCAACGGTGTGAGAAGTGTCTGAACGCAGTATTATTCCCCTTCGACGATGATCTGCAGTTGGTTGGTTTTAACTGGTATTTTATAAATGTGTGAAGAAAAGACAAGGTCAAAGACACTCAGTTAGGAGAGTGTTTGCCACACAGGCATGACAGCCTAAGTTCTGACACTCAACACCCATAAAATCCAGGCACGGTGGTGTGTGCCTATAATCCCCCCACATGGAGGAGACTGAAATAGGAGGGTCCCTGGTCCCTGGAGCTCACTGGCCACTGAGTCTTAATGACTGAGTCAGAAGCTCTGTAAGAAAACCTCATCTCAGAAACAAGGTAGAAAGTGATTGAGAAAGACCCCAACGGTAGACCTCTGACCTACACAAACACACACATACATGTACACTCTGTATACACACACATCACACTCTACACACGCAAAAGAACTTTTAAAAATGCTTATCATATGTATTCTATGGTACTTTCTATGATCTTTTGATACAGGATCTCACTGCAGCCCAGGCTAGCCTTGAATTCGCTCTGTAGGTAAGGTTCATCTTGAACTCAATGTAAAATCCACTGTGGCCTCCAGTCTGGCAATTCTGCTTCAGCCTCCTGTGAGCTGGGACTATGGGCCTGCAGCGCCATGCCCCGTTACCTGTTCTCATAACTTGTCTTTCTCCCGACTTTCTGTTGAAGGAGAGTGATCTCACTACACTCGGATTAGATATCTTAGATAATATAGATAGTAATTGTGGACTGTATACCTCAAAACACCAGAAGAAAGGATTTTTCAATGTTTTTTTTTTTTACTACCAAGAATGTATAATTAGTCACCCAATTACACAGCCTACACATACATTGAAACACTGATTGGTTCCCCATTAATACATACACTCTTACAGTTCTATATCAATTAAAAATTAATTTGTTCTTGAACATCCCCGTAAACATTGAAAAACAAGCACGCACAGTGTGCGGTGATCAGTCTGACTTCAAGGATGGAAGAAAGCAGAGAATTACGTGTGAAATTCTCCACTCAGTCAGCTTACACATTCGTGTTTACAGGTCCGGGGAGGTAAAACTGTGGACCAGTGTCTTCGATCGCCACTGAGCACATTCATCCTGCTGAAGAGAAAGGGAGCCACTGCGGGGAGATGGGGCAGGCTGTCTGAACACCCACAGTAACACTGGGAAGAAATGGCCAGTCCAGGGTGTTGGAGCTTAAACAGAATGGAAGAATAGACAATGAGGTTTAAATGCGACATGAAGTATTCAGCAGATACAGAAACAGGGCTGTGGTATCAGAACCGAGCTTTCCAGAAGATTAAGAACTGGAGCTTGTCTGGGAACTCAGATCACAATCACACCCCATGGTTGTTGCCCATCGACTAGGCTGGGCTGGAACGGCTAAGAGTCCGAAGGAAAATAAGAGTGGTAATCGGGAGAGTCCATAGGAGAAATGAAAATGGAGGGCAGGAAGTTGGGAGTGTCAGCAGTGTCGGAGAAGGCTGTGTCGGAGAAGGCTTTCAGAGCGGGTTAGATCCCACCAAGGGGAAAACGGAGGGACTCAAGTCTGAACATGAAGGCAGGAACGAAGCCGAGGCCAGGGAGGAGTGCTGTTTCCTGGCTTGTTCCCCTGGCTTGCTCAGCTACCTTTCATATATGCTCCGGGACCACCTGCCTAGGTGTGGCACTGCCCACAGTGGGCTGGGCTCTCCCACTCAATCAGCAATCAGGATAACGCCCACAGGCTTGCCTATAGACCAATCCAATGAAGACATTCCTCAGTGACAGTCCCTCTTCCCAGATGACTCCCGCCTGTGTCAAGTCGACAGAAAACTAAGTAGCACGAGGAGCATCTGTTGTGTTTTATAAAAAAGAAAAGGAAGCCTGGGATATGTTTGGTAGCGGCGCAGTACGGTGTGGGGAAAGCGGGGGGCCTCTACGGACCCATGCTGAGGCATCCCTTCCCCCGAGGTACCAGCCATAGGACGGATACAGTATGGAATAGAGTTTACTCAGGGCATGGGAAGGGGAGTTGAAGGGGTAGTAAGGGGTAGGAGAGAGAGAGAGACAGACAGAGAGAGAGAGAGAGAGAGAGAGAGAGAGAGAGAGAGAGAGAGAGAGAGAGAGAGAGAGAGAGAGAGAGAAGAAATGAACATGGGGGGCAGAGGAACGAGGAGAGAAGAGACAGAGGGGGAAAGGGGTAAGAGAGCAAGAGAAGCGAGGAAGAGAGTGAGGAGGGGGCAAGCGGGCCCTTTTATACTGAGTCAGGCACATCTGGCTGTTGCCAGGTAACTGTGAGGCGGAGCCTAGAAGGAATGCTAACAGCACGACCTGCTTACACTCACAGGTCGCCTCGTTCTCATTCAAACTGCGCCCCCTACCGTCTCCCCCTCAGCCTCGGCCAGGGTCCGGCTACTCCAGCTCTTCCTTTCTCCCCTTTCTGTGTGGAGCATGTTGGTACATGAAGCATCTCACCTGCCTCCTTCCAAAAGACTCTCTGTGGAAACCTGCTAGAGCAGTGGTTCTCCGCCTTCCTAGTTCTGAGACCCTTTACTACAGTTCCTCGCGTTGTGGTGACCCCCCACCACCACACAATTATTTTTGCTGTGACTTCATAACTGTAATTTTGCTACTGTTATGAATTGCAATGTAAGTATCTATGTCTTCCAACCGTCTCAGTCAACCCCAAAGGGACTGCGACCCACAGGTTGGAACCACTCTTGCTACAGTTTTCGAGCAGACAGCCTTTAAACTTCACTCTGTTTCCATGGCACGCACAACACTGACAGATCATAGACCGAGGAGTTTAGATTTTTGGCTACATCCTTGGGTTATTGACTGTCCCCGAATTCTTATCAAAATTGGAGTACAGCTTACCAAAGTCAGTTTACCGATCTAGAAGAGTGAAACGCCATGAGGTGTTTTCTTAGTTATCGTGGTTCCGGTGGTCATTCTGGTGCTATGAGGGGAGGACGCACCCTCATGGGACTTGCTTTCTTCCCTTCTAGCCTCATCCTTCTCCCTAGCCTGACTCTGATGGCCTCGTCCTCCCTGGTCACCAAGAGCAGGTGTGAAGTCAGCTCTGCTATGTGTTCTCCTAGCCCCAGTGAGAAAGCTGCACGGAGACCTCCCTGCTTTGGCCTTCAGTAACTTTACTTACGTGAAGAAGGGAAGAGGCTAAAGCCAATCAGTAGAAATGTAATTCCGAGGGTAAGAGTTGTGCAGAGTCAAAAAGAATGTTCTTTATTTGTAACGAGCACATGTGCACACAAGATTTATACAAACCGAACTACTTGCCGAATTATCAACTATATACAAAAGGCCCCGACACTAAACACCAAACACACGGGTTCATAATACACTAGGGTATAAAAATCAAAGGGTTGGGCTGAACTCAGCAAATCAACCTCCCGCTTTGAGCTCAGCATTAAGAGCCAGTCGTAGCACAGTTTTGACTTCCCAGCGAGCCTCCGGAGCTTCTACAACAGTGAACAGTACGGAGAGCCGGGTGGGTGAGCAACACTGTAGTTCACCGAGATTTCGCTACAGTGCCCTCTGGTGGAAGACATGGGGTAATACACCTCACAGAGAGCTGGAGAGACTCGGTTAGTGTTAGGACCCGGTCTGGAAGGGCGCATGCACATTCAAAATACAAATAAAGAGTCAGACGCACAGGAACTTAAAAGGAAAGTCCATTTTCAAAATTAGAAGATGAGAAAATTTATTATTTGCGGTAACATTAAGAAAATACAGGTATTCCCAACCATGTTCACCAATGAGTGACAGAACCCAGCCCTTAGGTTTCTCCAGTTTGATAGGATGGTGTCTGTTGTTCTTGTGATTTCGAGAAGTATTTCTCGCAGACACTTAGAAATGTCGGGATAAAAACATTAAGATACAGGCTATGATTGTCTAAATAGGCATAAAATAAAATTTCCTCGGGGATGTGGTTTAACCCCTCTCCTTTCCACATCCGAGCAGCTCACGGAGGATTTGCAATAACAGTTCTTTCTGTGTTAGGAACCAGCCCTGGCCTTCAGATTCACGATGTTCAGACCTGAACTTCGGCCTGAACTCGCTGAAGATGGATACAGAGCTCAACGACTGGAGAAATTTATGCCCCCGTTTATTAATAATTCTGCCGTCACCAAATACGACGATAATAATGTCTCATGAGTGCCGCATTTTACACATTCTTGAAGTACGTGTTTCTCATGGAAAGAACTATCTGCTTTTCACATCAGTAAAGAATATTTACGTGTTTCCCAGGCGCCACGCTGCAGAGAACGGAATACAGTTCATTTCCCATCCGATTGCGCGTGCTCCTTCAAGCATCTGCGATTGCGCGCACACCTTCTTCAAGCGTCTGCGACTGCGCATACTTCTTCAAGCGTCTGCGACTGCGCATACTCCTTCAAATGTCTGCCTACTTCACTGTTTCTCATCTTCTCCGTGAATAGCTCATCAAAGGCTCTGTTCTGCTTCGGAGTGAAGTAGTTTATCCAATCACCCACCACTCCTAGAAACACAGGAAATGTATCAGGCAAGAACCAGTCTCGACCCACAACACTCACAGAAGTCAAATCAAACAGCTTTGCAATCAAATGGGAGTGTTTGGTTTCTCCTGGTGACAAAATGACGGGGAGGGGAGATTATTTCTCACTTGCTTCTTTGGTGTTTCTAGTGACTTCTGTGTGATGGCTATGTTAATTTCCACAGTTTATAATTATTTATTATCTGATAATTTAAGATAATATAATAAAGATTTAAAATATATAAATGTATTTTTGCTGGAGTAGCTCAGGACGTTCTAGTCGAAAGTGACGTGGCATAAATGCGGCAGTGTGAGCGCAGAGGTAGTTCGTGTGTTTGCCTTCTTGTGGGCTCGCACAGCGGAAGATGGTCTGAGAATAGACTGTAGGAATGGGTAGCTCACCTTAATTTCAGAAATGCCTTTCCTATTGAATGAGAACTGGGCACACAAAGAGAAGTTTTCAATATAAGGCATTTGGTGATAGATGTATATAGGCTGCCAGCCTCTCTGAATTTGAGAAATCCTGTTTTTCAGACACTCCTAACTGTTTTCCTCATTTCCAGTATGCTCCCCTTGTCAAACTTGGGGCTCGGGTTCCACCCCTGGGGTCTCCCAGTCCTAGTGCCAAGGGCACATTACTTTATCACTACACTTGTTCTCCATGATCCCTTTCCAGCTGGGGGCTACCCTTGTGTGTAATCAAGAGCTAGGCATCCTATGTGTGCAAAAGACACGCAGGGCTTCACTGCATGCAGGACAATGTCACTTACAGAAAAGAAATGCATTATGTTCTAGGAAAGTCTTCTTTTTTCGCATGTTATATGCTTTATTAAAAACATATATTACATGGTTTTTTAGACAGGGTCATATTACATAGTTCTGATTGGCTTGGAACATACTATGTGGATCAGGCTGGCCTCAGATCTGCCTGCCTCTGTTTCCAGAGTATTGGTATTAAAGATGTGCGCCCCCATGCTCAGCCCACATGAAAATTAATATACTGAGAGCATAGTAAGATAGACTTCGTGGATCTGAACTCAGAAAACTACAGCCTGCGTACTAAAACTTGCTCGCCGTTTGTTTCGGTTTGTTTTGGCTTTCTCGTAGCTGACGTTATTTTAAAGATTTATTTATTTCACGTGTATAAATGTATGTCAACAGTGGGTGCGTCCAGCAGGAGCCAGTCTTCCACACTTACATCCAGTGCAAAGAAACCATACCCAGGTGCAACTGCCACGCTGCCAGTTACAGGTGGTGCGGATAGAGTTTCAGCTGGGCATGCTTGCCAGGGTTACAGACACGGCTGGTCGGGCGGAGTGGGAAATAATCACACGGTTCTCTCTCTCTCTCTCTCTCTTCTCTCTCTCTCTCTCTCTCTCTTCTTTGTTCCTTTGCTTAGTTTACACACACTCCCCTCCCTACCCCGGGCCCCTCCCCTGCCGTAAGGTCTGTCTGTCCCACTTCAATTTTTCTCCAGAATGCCTCTCAATCTCTTGCCATTCCTGCCTGCCTTAAACCACCATGCCATCCTCTTCTGTGCACTCTCAGCTCGTGCAGTGCTCTCTTCTCTTCTCTGTGTCTGGTCAAGCCCCACCCCATCTCCATGCACACTACTGTGCAAACTGCTCAGAGCCCAGGAAGAACTGACAGGTTGCCACGTGTGCCTGGCCCTGGCTTTTGGTCTAATTCTGGCCCAAATCTTTTCTTGCCTCCCTTGGGCTGCTTCATTCTCATGGATATTAGGATCTTCTGTCACTCCAGCTCTTGGCTGGCACCCAGACGATGCTGTGGCATCCACAGTCTGCCAATGGCTCCCTGACTGACTTCTCGACTAATTGTCATGCAAGCACAAGTGACTGAAAATGTTTCCCACCTAAACAGTTTATGGGCACCTTGCTCAGTTCTTCTGTCTGACTTCCACTCTCTTCTAAGCGTGTTTATACTCTGCCCCCTGCCACTATAGCACACAGACCAGCCTGTGCCAGGTCCACTCTTCAACCAGGAACAAAGAGGTTGGGAAGAGGGGAGAGGAAGGGAGGGATGGGAGGGGTGGAAGGGGATGGAAGTGGAGAGAAGGGAGGAGGAGGGGGTGCTTCTCATGAAGTTTAAGCTCTCTAGCACCAATATCTTCTCTCCTTTATTGTGCTTCGCACAGGCCCACTGCAGAACAGCATACTACTGTGTCTTCCAGGGCGCCCTACATGACTCAGCTGTGGTTCTGACCCTGCCCCTCGCTGGCATTGGCTCTCCCTGTGATTCTGACTCCGCCCCCTCGCTAGGATTGGCTCTCTTGGAGAGCATTCCTTGTCTATCATTTTCATAACCACTTCTCAAACTTTCAGTCCTGGATGTACTGGGAGCAGGATCTTCCCCCTTACTGGAGGCGTATGATCCCGCTCCCACACCCCCAACCCACATTTCTCGTCACAGTTGCCTGCTGTTAGCGTTGTGCATTCCGGTCTGGAACATGAACTTCTAAAGGAGAGATGCCGTGTTTTATTCAGTGTTTGCATATTAGTTCTAGAATTAATTAGCTTATTAATACTTGCTGAATTGAATGCTTGCCTTGTTTCTTAACCTTGGTTTTATGACTCTGAATAAATGAGACTAAACTACAATGATAGAAAATTTGCAGTTAGGATAATATCTGTTTTACACGAGTTGGCAAATCTTTGCTTGGGGGCCGGTGGGGAGGATTGATTGTATTCTGTTGGGACAAGAAAGGGAATAGACATTTGCCTTTTAGTAAGAACCGGGCACATATACTTGCAAAACATTTTGCCTTTGTAAGTTATAAAACATTTCTCCTCTAGCTAGATAAAAATTTACACACTTCATAACAGTTTTAGAGGCTGCAGAGATAGTTCAGGGGTTAAGAGTACTGGCTACTCTCACATGGGACCTGGCTTCAGTTCCCAGTCCACATGGTGGTTTACAACCATTTAACTCCAGTTTCAGGGGACTGAATGCCCTCTTCTGACACTCTTGGGAACTGCACCCACATGTACAGACATACGTCCATCTTCCTTCTACCTTAAACCTGGAGAATTATTGGTAGAGATTTAATCCTCTTTCTTGTAGTTCTATACACATTGAAAGCTAGTAACATAACTGCTGCCATCCTCTGTGTGCGGAGGAGACTGGCTCCAGAATTTCTGAGTCTCCAACATTCTGAGATGCACGTTCTTACACAGAATGGCCTTTTGCTACCCTTTGCTTACCTAAAACCTGCATGTAACCTCCTCATACATCCTCCCACTACCATTGATCGTCTCTACATGACCTATTACAACTTCAATACCACATACATAGTAGGGACTTGCTGTTGTCTAGGAAACAATGAAAACGGAAGTTTGCACATGCTCAGTATGGGTACAACTCTCTTTCCCTCTAGGATTTTCAGTCTTTGTGACTGACTCCTAGATGAGCAAAGAACCTGTAGAAACCGAGAGCCAAACGCTCCCCGGCGGGAGCCGCAGCTGCAGCCGCCTCCTGCCCAGCAGCCACTTCCTGCCCAGCAGCCGCCTCCTGCCCACCTACCTTTTCTGAACACCAGGTTCCTGTTGGACGTGAGGGCACAGATGACGTGATTGGGATCGCAGTTTTCTTTGGCAGCGTTACTTTTCATTTCACTGAACGATGTACTCCGAGCGATCTTACCCATCTCGCTGTCATTCACATCGATGCCAAGGAAAGCAGTTATTTTCTTTAGGCTCTTAACAAAATCCTGAGCGATAAGAAAATTAAGTAAGTGTGCCTCTTATCTGAATACCAATTCATTCCTCTGAATTTTAAGGCGAAATCCACCCACTGTTTTATTTGTTTTTGGCAAGGTTTCTCTGTCACCCTGGCTGGTCTGGAACTGACTATGTAGACCAGGCTGGCCTCGAGCTCACAGAGGTCTCTCTGCCTCTACCTCCCGAGCGCTGGGATAAAGGCATGCACTAGGAGAGTTTTCGCTTAATTTGGTTTCAGCCGCCGAGAAACTTGAGACTTACCTTTTTCATTTCTTCGTAGAAGAGGAAGAGGACGTTCTTATCATTTTTGTGTTCTTCCCAGCTCAAAACGTGATCAAACCAGGAGCCATACACAACTGGAAGGGAAATACATTACAGTTACTGTTCACAGCGAAGGCTTCTCCGGCCTGGCCTGGTCCACCTCCGCACTTGCCCACTGCTCTGGAGAGAGACTCCCTAGAAGGTTCTATTCACTGCACCTTCACCCCGGAGAGGCGCGCTCCTGTGAGCTCCCGCTGACCCACACCTTCACAGTCCTGTGGGTACTTTTTCCTTAATCTAGTAAATAGTTTTTATCACCCTGAAAAGTGACAGCAAGATCAACGTGTACGTTTTTCTCAGTAATTATATTCTGAACTTTTAAAGCTCTCCCAAGGAAACAGTAAGGATCAGTCATTTTCTTTAAAGGGTCATTCACAAGTTCAGGTCTTTATTACAAAAATTTGTAAACTTTTCCCTTGGACCGAGTTCTCACTACATAGACGAGGGTAGTTCTGAGACTCATGGTAATTCTCCTGCCTCAGCTTCTCAAGTGCTAAGATTATAACCATGGGCTATCATGCCCAGTTTTAAAACTTTGTTTTTAAAAGGAACTTATGATGATTGTTGGTGATTAGTAATTAGGATGATTATAGTATTTGTTGGCTAGAAATTTTAAATTAAATTAGGAGCATAGTAAGTTTTAAGAATATTCCATGGGGGGGCTGGGGGAGATGGCTCAGTGGTTAAGAGCACTGACTGCTCTTCCAGAGGTCCTGAGTTCAATTCCCAGCAACCACATGGTGGCTCACAACCATCTGTAATGGGATCTGGTGCCCTCTTTTGGTGTATGTGAAGACAGCTACAGTGTACTCACATACATTAAATAAATAAATCTTTTAAAAAAAAAAAAAAAGAATATTCCGAGGGAATGATTCAGCCTTAGGAACATCTGTACAGTTTGTTAACAGCACCTTATTTCCTTGTCAAATGAGAGCCTTGGAATTTTCTCAAGGCTCAAAAGTCAAAACATTGCATGTACCTCCCTCGCAATGATGGTTAGAAAACAACGCATGCTCTAGTCTCCGGATGCCACCTCACTAGTCACACGACTCATAAAGCAGGATAAGGTTAAACGCATCCTTCCAGGGCTCAGTATCACCCCAAGCTCAAACTCTAGCTTCTGCCCTCAGTGTCAGAGATGCCGGTGTGGCATCTCACTGTGTCTGCTCACTCAGCTCACAAGAGTTTAGGAAGCCTGATAGACATTGCATGAGATGTTCTGAACATAAAAGCTAGAAATAAATTATATCTGATAGCATATCATCGCAATATAATTACCCCATTAACTAACTGTAATTCTTGGTGATTTTAGATTTTGAGGAAACAAAATTGCAAATATACATACATACACACACACACACACACACACACACACACACACACACATATATATATATTTGCTTTTGTTAATTCATTCATTCTCACAATATTGATACATTGTGATATTTTCATGCATGTGCAGTATTATTTGCTATTTTTATTTGCACACATGCACACACATATACACATGCACACACACATGCACACACACACATGCGCACACACATACAAATGCACACACACTTGCACATGCATGTATACACACATGCACACACATACACACATGTACACACACATGCACAGACTCACACATGTATGTATACACACACATGCACATACACACACACATGCACTCACACACCACTTAAGTCTAGACTCCTCATATGAGAGGAACCACGTGCTGTCTGTCTTTCTGAGTCTCTCTTGCTTTGTTGTGTCTTTTTAACCAGGAAGTTCTGGGATTGCTGTGATGCTGTCACAGAGTTGGCCTTCTACCCCAGGTACCTAGAGAGAGAGAGAGAGAGAGAGAGAGAGAGAGAGAGAGAGAGAGAGAGAGAGAGAGAGAGAGAGGAGAGAGAGAGAGAGAACTCCTCAAAGCGTTGCTTGCTTCTCCTTATTAGCTCTTCAGGCTGTTTTGGAGTCCGACCCAATATCTTATTGCAGAATTGCCCGAGACTGCAATGGCAGAGAGAATTGCTTGTCTAAGAATGCCCACCCTTTGTCCAGACTCAAATGCCTGTAGAAGGAAGACTGATTTTTTTCCTCTCACATAGCCTTAAGGAACAAAGGATAATCTCACATCAGCCGGGTCTCAACCTAAAGTCGATCTGACCCTCCACATCCTACCAATACTCACAGGTCCCACATGGGGCTATTGTCTACAGCTCGGCTGCTGTCAGATGCCTTCAGACTGTCAGAGAAGCCGGGCTCCTGCAGGCAGGGGCAGCACAGAGTCATGGTCACTGGTTAAACGCAATCAACTTGGCCTATTATGGCTTTTTCAGAAAGAAATGGATCGCAATGTGCATTTAAGAATGGCTTTCAGAGTTTGGGCTGCTCATAATTTGAAAGGTTCTATTTGCCACAGAGGAAATTATATTCCCTCTTTCTCCAAAAGGGTCGGAGGGCAGCTGAAAGAATTGAGAGCTGTTACCTTCCTGGCCAGCACGCAGGAGCACATTAGGACTGTGTGCGGAGGAATCCTTGATGGACCGAGATTTCTCAAGTGACAAATTGAGTTACATTTAAAACCACAAGCCCTCGTTTTCCAAGTCATTCACAGCCCTTCACTGTAAAGAAAATGAAGTTTCTAAAATAAAGGCATGTCCTCTTTTGAGGGGAACTGCTTTTCTGCCTACCCCTCATCCTTACAATCGCTGAGTCCTCTCTCCCCATGTCTGCCTTTAGTTTCTGCCTGGATTTCCTTTTATCAATCAAAACTCCTCCCCTGAATGCCCGAGGGCAGAGCTGGCTTAAGCTCACCCACTCTATAGGTCTAAAAAGTAAGTCAGAAACTTTGCTTGCTAGAAACTTCCAGAACTGCACCTCCCCCCCGCCATAGAACACAAGTTTCTTTGAGATGTTATTTCCTGTGAGTAGTTCACATCCCCCCTCCCCCAGTCTTCAGTCAACCTGGTCACTCTACCAAGGTCACCGAGGATGCTGACTGTCAGTCACAGTGGTCTGTGTCACCCGGTGTCTTGCCAACAGCCCTAATGGTTTTACCAGACAGCTCCTACAGTTCCCCACTGGCCCTTTCTGTCTCTGCTTGGCTTCCTCTCATTGGCTTTCTCAGCTGTCTCCCTGGCGATGCTCCCCTGCTACCTTAATGCTTATTTCAATAGACAAAGGAGAAAAAAAGCCGCTGGTGTTGAAGCAAAACACTTCATCTCTCTCTCTCTTTTCTCTCTCTCTCTCTCTCTCTCTCTCTCTCTCTCTCTCTCTCTCTCTCTCTGTCAGTGCTGCCAGAGGACTTTATACGGCTCTGTATTTAGACTCATGACTTGTACTTCCAACCTGTGACCCCACGGCTCCCTTCCCACCTACGAGCGTTATGTTAATGCTCTATTCTATGCGCCAGCTGTTCCTGCCTTCTGCCCCATAGCAATTATAATGCATTTCTCAGTTTCCAGAAATGGCTCCGAAATCACAGCCACTGTGTTATAAAGCAAAACTTTCTGGAATGGAATACACAGCCCCAGTACAAGGTCTGAAAGGGAGCTAGGGGTGTACAAATGAGTTCAATGTTCAGATATTAGTTTCATTGAGCTATTAATGTGGCTTGATATCACCAGAGCATAATTTATAGTTACTGTTTAACTTGACAAACTACTACCCGGAAAGTCAATTAGAGGATTACATAAATGTCCGGCTGCATCTTCACTCTCCTGTCTCTTTACAGAAGTAGGAGTTGAGTGTGCATAGGAAGGTCAGCCCAGGATATTGTAGCGACTTCCTTAGAAAATAACTTGGATGCACACCTGCCTCGAGGTGAAGCTACTTGAAAGCCTTCCGCGTCTACTAGAGTAGCTGGGTGGATTTCCGCAGCGTCCTGCGGCCAGTACTTCTTTTTCAACTCTGAACGGTCCTGTGGGTGGGCCGTTCTGTTAGTCTCGTTAGTTGTGGCGCTGTCCTAAGTCAAGCTGCATGACGTGCAGACCTGAACTGATGCCACCTTAGCTGCCTCTTCTTTTTGCTCTACTGCGTGCCACAAAAGAAGTCACACTGTCTTCAGAGTCCTGCGAACCCCCTTGCATGTGAAACACACCCATGCACGTCTGCATCTGCACGGCGCGGCACCAACAATTCTGTTGCTACCCTTCCCGTTGTTTGGTGATGATGTTTCTTTTTTCCCTGAGGTGGTGTCATGTAGCCTATGCTATCCTTGAATTTGGTGTGTAGCCCAGGATAATCTTAAACTCCTAATCTCGGTGCGTCAATCTCCCAAACACTGGGAATATATATATATATATATATATATATATATATATGTATGTATGTATGTATGTATGTATGTATGTATGTATGTATGTATGTATGTCTGTGCTCTGACTTACAAATAGGAAAGATTAAGTCGTTGCTCACGTTTAAATAAAGCTTTCTGAATGACAGACGGTGGTGACAAGCTGACGCAGGATGACGTACCCAGGGTCGATGCGTGATGACGTACCCAGGGTTGACGCAGAATGACGTAACCAGAGGTAGAATCGTTATAGAAGAGATCCCATTACAACTTAGGTGTAAGAGAAATGTCTGGAAGGATTTTCCAACCAATCCTCTCTCTGCCTCTCCTCCCAGGCAGTCTGCTATTACGGTGTGGTGCTCGCTGGGTGAGCATTATTTCCCCAGCACTGACCAGCCTTGCTGCATTCTGACCTGGCCTGGCCCTTTGTATGGCTATGTCCAGAGAAAACCAAAATGCAGAAGAGGAGCGGGCTTATCCTGGTACTGCCCTGGTTCCTCCTACCTCACCCGGGTGTATTCACTTTCTGGGTGCAGAGTCCTAATAAAGACATGGCCAGGTTGGAACACAGGCAGCGGGAGGAGAGGCACCACAGTGTGCAAAGTGAGAAGCAAAAAATAGCATTTCTCCTCTTGAGCAAGAGCAGACTCAGGGTCTGTTCTGAAAAAAGAATCGTGTGTTTAGATTCTGCTTATTCCAAAGATGGACTCAGGGCAGAGGGAGGCCCGCTGACCGTCTTTAAATACTTAGAAGATGGTCAGGCGGCTTTTTAGACTGAGCTCATGTGGCAGGGGGAAAGATTTTGGAATAATCATTAAAGGTTGGCTGCACTCCTTACTTGATATGCATCCGTGAGTGAGTTATTTGGCTTCCCTAGCTTGTCACCCCTTGGAGCTGCAAACTCAGGTTAATAGCACCTACCGCACGAGGGTTAGGTGAGGGTGAAATGAGGTAATATTTACCCAACACTTAGCTAAGTGTCTGTCACATGGGAATCACACAGTAAGATAAGAATGAACCGGTGTGTGGCTGTGTGAGGTTAATGAACCTGTGGTCGGGGTTGGGATGTTCAAGCTTAGCCTACAGCCTTCTTGAGACTGGGAGTCAACTGCCAGGTGCCGCGTTTGCATCCTGTAAAGTACCTGGCAGTCCTGTGACGTCATGGTTCTGCTAGCTGTGTGGCATTTGTTAAAGGGGAAACTACATCTCATCTCATCTCGGAAGGAGTTGAAACGGGGTGAGTCGCACAGTCAGGAAGCAGGGGGTCAGTGCGGATCTAAGGTTAAGGCTATGTTTGTTTCCCTCACCCTCCCTGAAACTAACCCGGATAGTTGCTGAACAGTCTGCCAGCAAAACGGTAAAATATGTCCACTTAGTGCTGGCAATACGTGCACAGGAGTGGGGCTCAGTGGGTGCAAAGGAGACTGCATGAAGTTGGCGGGCGGGGGGGTGGGGAGTGGGGGGATGGAGGCGGGGCCGGGGGCGGGGCCGGGGGCGGGTGCGGAGATAAGGAAGAGATGGTGGAGAAGTAAGGAGGGGACATGATCACACGGGTGAAATCCTCAAACGCTAAAAGCTTAAAACTCAAAAAGTATGTATGAATAGATTCTTTGGCCTAGGTTAGTGACCCGGGTTTGGGGTGGGGCATTAGCAGAAAGTCAGATAGATATTCCAGGCTCTTAGACTGTCAACTCTGCGGCTTATTCTTTAAGTAAAAGTTGTTCACTAAATGTGTAACTAGGAAAGACCTACAGTGACCCCCAAAAGAGATGGAGTTCTCCAAGCACTCACCAATTTAAACTCCTGTCTCCTAATTTCTTCACCATGTTAGCATACTATCGTTTAATATTTGTTTAAGAATTAAGGTTTTACCTGGGCACTTGGGAGCAGAGGCAGATGGGTCTCCGAGTTTCAGACCAGCCTGGTCTACAGAATGAGTTCCAGGACAGTCTGGGCAGCATAAAGAAACTTGTCTTGGGGTGGAGAGAGACTTAAAAAGACTAAAGGTTCCCCCAACACCACCAAGTCAGAGGGAGAGGAACAAAGGTGCAGGGCGGCAGGACCAAGGGGCCCTGAGCACGCTGTCGAACCAAGTCTCACACTGCTTTCAGGGTCCGTTACTTTCTGTTCCCTCTCATGAAATCAGTTTTCTCATGATTTGTTCATTGTTTCTTTGGGAGGATTGGTGTGTGTGTATGTATTTTATCTGTTGTGATATCTACTTCCAGGCTACCTAACTGTCCTCCCCTGAGTACATAATTACCTCACAGGGGTAGGGGTGGGGGACTGGTGGTATATGAAAAAAAATTAAGTTATTACCAAGAATTAATCTCTGTTTTGAAGATTTTATAACTCAAAAATATGCTCCTCCTCATGGGCCATAAGAATGACTGGGAAGTGATAAAGAATTTGCTTAGAAGAAACAAAAACTTCTCCTCAGCGCATGTGTGAGAGCCAGCAATTAGGCTCCATCCAAAGGTCAGAGCGACCTTTCATTTTGGGTGAGAAAGTTCAGTGTGTTTAATGAATTTTAAAAGATGATTGTCGGGGTTGGGGATTTAGCCCAGTGGTAGGGCGCTTGCCTAGCAAGCAAAAGGCCCTGGGTTCGGTCCCCAGCCCCAAAAAAAAAAAAAAAAAAAAAAAGATGATTGTCAGGGCTGGGAGATGGTTCATGAAGCATCTCTGAACGAGATACGAGGACCTGAGTTCAAATCCCAGCATCCAGGTTATGAGACAGCAGAGCGAGTCCACAGGCACCTCAGCGACCTCAGCCCAGCTGAAGTGGAGACGGAAGGACCTCTGAGGTCCCTGGATGCCAGCCCCCCTCTAAGCTCAGTGACCTCATCGCAAGGAAGTGAGGTGGATGTGATACAGTAAGGCATGCAACGTGCTTCTTAGGACTCTGCACACACACACAGAACGCAGAACACGTGCACACACACACACAAGCATACATACACATACACACACAAACACACACACATAAGCATACACACAAACACACACAAGCATACACACACATACACACAAACACACACACACAGAATGCAGAACACGTGCACACACACAAGCACACACTCACACAGAATGCAGAACACGTGCACACACACACACAAACACACACACACAAACACACACACAAGCATACACACACACACACACAAGCATACACACACACACACACACAAACACACACACACACAAGCATACACACACACACACACACACAGTAAATAAACACGACTTAAATTAAGGAAATTATGACTGCTATATTTACCGTCTCCTTTGAGGAACAGCTCTAGAAATGCAGCCCATGTTTCTGTGGAAGGGAGGTTAGGGTTGTCCTTGTAATAATGGAACATGGACACCGCTGTATCCTTCGGATTTCTCACAATGTAGATGATCTGTTTTAAAAACACACAGACAATTTGCTCTAAGATGAAAATAGCCACAACACAAAATATTTCCCCAAAGCAAGTTGCAGGTGAAACTTACCTGTGGGAATTCCACGTTTTTCTTTCTGTTTCCTCCTTCCTTCTTTCCTTCCTTCCTTCCTTCCTTCCTTCCTTCCTTCCTTCCTTCCTCCTTCCTTCCTGCCCCCCCCTCTCTCTCTTTAAATAACTTTAGCGGATAACTGACTAGTCCTGGCTTCACTCTCCAGAAACCCAGCGTACATGTGAGTCATCCAAGAAGAATGTTAATAAGCAGATTGTGATTCCAGGGGTCCGAGAGGTGGCCTGGCTCGCTGTGTTTCAAACCAGCCCCCAGCAGCCACTGGTGCTCACAGCCCAGTGGACAGCTTTCTAAGTCATTTGCTAAGCGTGGCCCTGTGTTTTAGAGCCAGGCATGGAAGAACCCCTATTCACTGTCAGACAAAACAATGTTTTTGTTATCTATACGTTAAACGACACTTGCACGCAGCCAGACTTTTCGCAACTGTCTATTATGCCTACAGGAAAACTATAGTCTGGACCTTCCCTTTCTGACAGTTTAACTCCTTGCCAAGCAGAACATCTAAGATTCCCTCCCAGTGCCTAAGAAAACTGCAACTATAATTCAATCCACAAACATGTATTCAGTGTGTGCTGAATACCAGAAAATCTGCTATGACCCAGCTCCGAGGGTGTGACAACTAACGAGAAAGGAATGCTTTGAGCCCCCTCTCAGCGTGTAGCGGGCTGACTGGCAGACAATCGCATGTTCTCTTGACAACAGACCATTGTAGGAGCTCGAAGACAGGATTATAAAAGGGAACAGCGAAAATCTTCCAGAAAGCAATAGAAGATGCTAGGTAATAGAGCCTTTCTGATCACAGTCAACATTGCACGGGTAAAGAACGAGACGTCCTCCAGTTTTTAACTGACAACTGGGACAGACACAATTTACCTAGATAAGGCAGAGTTTTCTGAGTCACTGTTAGTACAATGCTATCTTTCAGTAGCGTGTTCATAGTCCAGACGTTGTGTGATCCACATGAATAGTGCCCGGTTCCTCTTTAATTGAGAGATGTGTAAAGGTCAATGTGTCAGGAATGAAGCCCCACCCAGGACACTCTCTAGCTTATGCTGTGATATGAAGCAACCTCAAAGACCTTGGGCCTTCCCTTACTGTGCCAGGCTTCCAGAGCAGAACCACAGAAGCCCAAGGCTTGCTGAACTCACTTCTAAAACTCCACTGCACGGACAAAGTGGACAAAACCCCATGCTTCCACTGATGAATTGGACAAAGTTGTTTGGCAGAGAAGCAAGCCTCTCAAGGAGCCCTGGGGTGAGGTGTGCGTTACAGACTTGGGAACACAGTGCAGCCCGTTTTTACAGATGTTAGAGTAAACTGAGAAACCTGAAGAATCATTGGAGGAGGTTAGGAGCTATAAAGAAGTCAGGATGGTACTCCAGGAGACGTGGGGGAAGAGACATTGGCTAAAGCATCACGGGGAGACAGAGAGATGGCTTAATGGTTAGAACCCTTGCTGTTCTTCCAGAGCACCCCAGTTCAGTTCCTAGCACTCACACTGGGCAGCTCGCAGCTGCCTGTCATTCCAGCTCTAGAGGGATCCAGGGGTCCACAGACACCTGCACTCATGTGCACAAGTGCGCACACACACACACACACACACACACACACACAATAAAAGCAAAATCATTGTTAAGCATAAAATGTTAATCATAAAATGAGTAACAAAATATAAATTTCAAGCTCTGGATTTCCCTGACAGAAAAAAGCAAGGAAAAGTAAAGATTAAGAAGTGCAATCGTCTGTAACTCCCTGTCACCCTCTTCTGCCCTCCCAACCACACACAACAGCTACACCTGAGGTGCAAAGACACCCATGAAAGTTTTTTTTAATATCTGGATTTGTACCATCTTTTTTCTTTAAATATTAGATTTATTGTATATAAGTACACTGTAGCTGTCTTCAGACACACCAGAAGAGGGCATCAGATCTCATTACAGATGGTTGTGAGCCACCATGTGGTTGCTGGGATTTGAACTTAGGACCTCAGGAAGAGCAGTCAATGCTCTTAACCACTGAGCCATCTCTCGAGCCCGAAAGTTTTTTTTTTTTTAAAGGAGAAACAAACAAACAAGCAAACGAAAAATGCTAAGTGAAGCTGAGAGGTTTGGGGTGGGGGGCAGTTAGAGGGACAAGCCTCTGGTCTGATCAGCCTTACAGGGATAGGGAAGTAGGGAAAACTTGACTGACTCTCAGGCCCTCAGGACTAACCAATAACCATATCCATGAAGGGCCTACATTTTTAATTATATGCAGCATTGCGTCATGAGCTGATAGGAACAAGGTGTTCAATTTATGTTTCAATGGACAACCAGGGGACCTGCAATTGACTTAGATAAGAAAGTATTTGCTGAGTCACTGAATGTCATTCCTATCTTCTGGAGGAGAAGGGAAGAGGCTTGGTTCCTTCCCATCAGGGCTATTGAGAAAGGGTGCACCTTAAAGCTGCACATGCAGTGTAGAGGTAAAGAAGAACCTGTCTCAGACTCAGGTCCTTGCTCAAGTGGCCTGTCACCCACATGTGTCATGTGTGTGGGACAAAGACCGAACTTCCTGGCTGGTAATGATTGCTTGAGAATGTCATTAGTTCCTGGAATTAGATCCCCACCTCCATCTCCCTCCCTCTCCTCCTCCTCCTCCTCCTTCATCTCCTTCTCCTCTCTTTCCCCCTCCCTCCCTCCCTCCTTCCCCCTCTCTCTCCCCCTCTCTCCCTCCCTCCCTCTTCCTTCCCTCCCTCTCCCCTCACTTTCTCTCTAACTCCCTCTCTTTCTCTCTGTTTCTGTCTCTCTCTGTGCCTCTCTCTCTCCCTATCTTTTCTTCCCTCCCTCTCTCCCTCTCTCTGTCCCTCTCTTTCTCTCTTCCCCCTCCCTCTCTCTTCCTCTTTCTCCCCTCCCCTCATCCTCCCCTTACTCTCCCATCTCCAGTGTCTTTCCATGTCTCTCTCCCTCTCTCTGTATTTAATCCAGGAACTGAATCCTTATCCGAACATTCCTAAAAAGATTACATCGACTGCTAATGCCATATGCTAGAAATTCACTTTGCTTGTTGAGTTATTTGCTCCTGGTATTGTTTTTCCTGTACAGATACGTTTCAATCACACTGAGAATATTTGTTACACATGAACTAAAAGCATGGTTTCTTCATCCCTTTATCATTTAAAAATCTCTCTATGAAAATGTAAAGGAGGAAAATAAAGCTGTGAAAATGGAAAATGTCCTTCAAATTATAATTAGCTTTTAAAAGTTCTAGGCCGTGAGTTAATAATGGATCAAGGAAACCGTCCTGTAGCATTTCTTCCTATAATAACTTTTTCCCAGAAAAAGTAAAATAAATACAAACAGCACTTACTTTACTACCGCGGAGCCCCATGATAGGGCAAGAACACAGAGCCCCAGGGCTAGAGAGACTGCTCAGTGATTAGGAGCACTGGCTACTCTCGCAGAGTCCCGGTTCAGTTCCCAGCACCCATGTGGTGGCTCGCAACACTGGTAACTCCAATTATAGGAGAACTTTTGCTTCCTTTGGGAGTCCAAAGCCACTGCATGCACATACACACCCGAAGACACTCACTCACGCTTACACGTCAAATAAAAAGGAAATGAATCCTTGGGGGAAAAGAACTGAACATTCCAAGGCTGCCCCTGGGCAGCAGCACTGAGCAACCCGGAGGCTGCCCCTAAGCGGAACTGAGCATTCCCAGGCTGCCCCTGGGCACAGCACCTACCTTGCACTGCTTCTGTTTCACAGTCACCGGAAGCATTTCATAGTTCAGATGGGTTGGGATAACTCTTCTCTTAGGAACCATTCTTAGCTCTTCAAATTTAGAAATGTCTCCCAGTTCAATAGGAGATGTGAGCGTGATGCCGGCGTTGGGAATGCGCTCAATGACTTCCGCCAGCCAGTGGGTGCCTGCAAGCAAACAGAGGTTGGAACGCACTGGTAATTCCACGTTGCACCTGAGCACGGAGCGCAAATGCACGTTATGCGAACACCGCAAGCCTGACTGCTCTCAGCGATCATGATGCTGACACCCCTGGAACCTGGTGAAATGCTAACTGGGTTTGTGGAGTAGACTCCGGTTACAGGAGTGCAAAGGTTTGCACAGGACGTTTGCTAAGCCCTTCCCTTAAAGTGATTGTTAGCAGACACCTCCAATCACCAGCTCACATGCATCTTCTCTAACGTGGTTCCCACGGTCCATGAGCGCTTCTCCTTTTATAGGCCATCTTCAAGCCTCTCGACCTGCCCCTCATTACTCTCCTTACATTACTCTCCTTTCTGCCTCCCCATGGTACCCAGGCCCTTCCTCTGTTAGAACACACACACACCAGAACACAGTTATAATGGCACCTGAAGAGAGACTCAGATCCTCTGTATGCATGGTATGGTATCTGTGCTAACCAAGCATTTAAATCATAAATGTTCGTCATACTCAGATAAAAGGTGGAAACCGTGGAATTTGAAAAACCGCACAGAATTCTGTTTAGGTTCTGGTGTTTTGTGGGTGGGTGTGGGGTGGGGATGGGGTGTTTAGAATTGTATTTGTTATTATTGTATTTGTACATAATGGGGGGAGGGGATGAAACAGAGGGCACGTGAATGTCAGAGGACGGCTTTGTAGAATCGGTCATGGCTTCCCCCTGTATCCATGCTCACCAGATCAAATTCACATGGCCCAGGCTAACACAGGAAGGGCTTTACTGATGTGCCTGCCCAGTCGTTCTTGTGTTTGTTGATGGTGGGGGAGATTGTTACGCAGGGATGATACAGGGGTCTGGACCGTGTACTCTGCTCATGCTACACAAGAGCTCTTCCCTGAACCTCCCACCGCCATCACCCAGCCAAGAATTCAACCCCACACTTTGCTGAAGCAAACGATGGCTGCACCCCAATTTTGCAGCAGAGAAACTAAAGCTTGCAGGAGGGAGTGGGGACATTTTGCTCATTTGAAGACTACATCCCCGAGGAGGTTAAACCAGGCTAGTGCCCACTATTTCATTGTGATTTCAGTGACAGTGACTTAATAAATAAATACTGTCTAAAGTGATCTGACTTGCTCTGTATCCTTTACAAAGGTCTGGGTTTTTTTTTTCTTTTTTAAAGATTTATTTATTAGTGTGAGTGTTTCTCCTGCAGGTATGTGTGTGTCTTGTGAGTGCCTGGTGTCTGCAGAAGAAGGCTTCAGATTCTCTGGAACTGGAGTTAAGAAGTGTGTGTGTGTGTGTGTGTGTGTGTGTGTGTGTGTGTGTTCTCAAAAAGCCTCTGACCCCTGTGCACTTTGCTTCTTCCCACACTGATGACCTGGTCTGACGGGGAACTACAGTTCATAAGTGACTAAACGAATGGCAGCTTGGCTACTCCTTGTTGAACTCCTTCCCTGTAGTCACCATCTCTATGTGACCACTATTCTGGAAACAGAGGCAGGCAACCGGACGTTACATAACAAAAGGAAATCAGTCAGCTAGAACCAACTCCCAGAAGTGCAGCCTGGCCTTGCTTATACCCAGTGACATCCATTCTGAAGTAAAAGTATAGCAGGGAAAGTATTTAGAGCTCTCATTAGAGCAGGTGAACAAAGGTATCGACAATTAAGTAGGAGCGAGCAAAGGCTGTTTAGTCATGGGCAGGAGAGAGTGGGAATCTCTCACAGAGCCAATTTTGCTTACTGCATATGATTTATGCACCTTCATAAATCAAATGGAAAGCTTCTGCACAGCTCCAACTACTTCACCTGCGTCTTTAAGGAAATCTAAATCCTTGAAGACCATTTCCCCGCCTTTGGAATAAACAGTCTGCCAAATGAACGGAAACAATGTTTCCACCTCTTACCATTGCATTTGTTACTCTGTATCTTTTAGTGCATTTCAGGGAGTAAACTCACCGGATTTGGGGTAGGAAACCAGAAATATGTCATCTTCTCTCGCATCAAAGGAGTCCAAGGAACCAAGGAGTTCTTCTGAAGACATGACCGAGAAGAAGACGCCCCTGTACTTATGAAGGAGACTTGGCTGACTCTCGGACGACATCTTCCACTGACCCTGTTACAGGCTGTATGCTCAGCACGACCCTTCCACAAGCCACAGGCAAACCTGGCCCTTGGTCACAACCCCAGCAGAGTGGCAGAGGGATCTTGGTATCTCTAAGCTGACATTCCATGTGTCTATATATACCTTTTGCAATTCTGTACAAGAATAATTTTTAAACCACCAGCGAGCCAATGTCTATGATAAAAGTCATGTTATCTGAATTTTCCTGATAACGCGGGTTACAGAATGTGTCCTTCCAACCCAGTTCAGGATCATTTGCATAGAACACTACCAGGCCACCAAGAGTAATCACTGTGTTATGATAGGACCACTAATCAAATCTTTTGTCCTAAATAGGCAAAGGCTTTAGTCACCATAATGAATTATATCACTGAAAGTCATTAGGAAAATTGGGTTTCTACTCATTAACACAGTATAGGAAGAAGCCAGTACTTAGAGTTTGACGGGAAAGGAGACAGAGACAAGGAAACACGAAAATTTCCAGGAACTGAGAAATACTCTTGCAACAATCTTTATGAGCTATAGTTTAGAAGAAATACAATGAGAGTCGTAATACCACACACTAGAAATAGACTTGTTGAGAACGCATGCAGCCAGGAGGCGGTAGAGAGGGAAGCTACCTCTTATCACACTCCGTTTTAGTCTTGGTTGATAACACGACAACATTCCAGGTTCAATCAGGTGTGGGGAGGAAATGCCTAGTTATTTTCAATGAGCCTCAGTTGAGAATTTGGCTTGGGGGGCTGGAGAGATGGCTCAGTGGTTAAGAGCACTGACTGCTCTTCCAGAGGTCCTGAGTTCAATTCCCAGCAACCACATGGTGGTTCACAACCACCTGTAATGGGATCTGATGCCCTCTTCTGGTGTGTCTGAAGACAGCTACAGTGTACTTATACATAATAATAAATAAAATCTAAAAAAAAAAAACAATTTGGCTTGTCTGACAATGGAAGGAACATGAATGAAGAAATGAACAAAATTTTAACTGAGCGTCTAGAATAGAGGTTACACTGTGGGGAAGGCATTGGAAGAAGAAAGATGCCCATGGCCATAACAGAAACAAGTGATCACGTACACTGGAGATGAAGCCACACACAGGGGATAAGAAAGAGCCCACTGAGAGAACAAGCATATGGAGGGGGAGCTGCCGCTGGGTGGCGAGATCAGCACACGGGATGACCTGGCTTCCTGTGTTCTGGGCCGAGGCAAGAGGAAGCAGAGCTTGCGGTGGGCTGGTCACGTGGTACCGTTGCTGGGCACACAGGAAGCCAGGAATGGATACCAGGGACACAGACACAACATCTGGTGCTACAGGCCTGCAATCCTAGCACCCGGCAGGTAGAGGCTGGAGGACTGGAAATTCATAAAATAAAATCATTGGCGGGATTAACCTTTTAATAGTTAATTTTTGCATCACCTCCCTATTGGCTCCCTTTAAAAATATTTATTTTTGCTTAATTAAAATACAATTATCTCACATCGTTTCTGCCCTCCTCTCTCCTCCCCACTACCCCTCTCAGGTCCTCCCCTCCCAAATTCACACCCTCCTCTTCTTTAACTTTGTCGTAACATATACAACCGTGTTGCTGTATATACATAGAAGTGTAAATGAATGAATGTGCAGTCAGCACTCAGTACAGCCTGACTCAGTGCGGTCAGTGCTGCTTGTACGTAGATGTTTCATGTTTCTAGAGCTAATTACTCCGTACTAGAGAACCAACCTCCCAGGGCTCATCCTTGGGCAAAACTAACTTCTCCTCAGAGTTCTTCCTCTAGGGGCAGGGCCCGTGAGAGTCCCACCATCTACACTGGGATGGCAAACTGACGTGGAATTGTTCAGGCAGCCATATTGTTGCGGCTGCATGTGTACAGTTTCCCTAGCATGGCTGGAAAGAACAGTCTCACCTCAGACCTCCCGGTCCGATCATACAACCTTCTGTTCTCTCTTTCTTGATGGCCTCTGAGCCTTGGGTGCAGGGTTGTGCGGTCCAATGTTCTCCCTATTTTGACCAATGGTGATTTTCTGCAATGGTCTCCATCTGCTGTGGACGGAAGCTCTTTGATGAGGGGTAAGAGCTACACTCACTTGTGTAAGTGCTGAGGATGCAGATAGGAATCGAGTTGGTCAAGTACAGCAGTGGGTGGAGACTCTCCTTTAAGGCCCATGACCTCACTGGTCCTGGGTAGTTGGCTAAAGCTCCAGTATCAGTGAGTTCCCTCCTGTCGAATGGGCTTTGAGTCCAACTAGACAGCTCTCGGTTGCCATCCAGGGATAAGTGCTGCCCTTGGAACCTTAGGGCTATCTTGCCAGCTGGTCATTGTGCTTCCTCTCATTACAGCTGGGTGGGACCTATTGATTGTTTCCCTCCCTTGGCAGTTTGCATATCAATGTCCAGAACCCTGTAAGCTAGCCCTGGGGAGGAGGCTTTCCCATCAGTTCCAGTGAAAATCCCGAGTCCTATGTCCAAAGTACATGGAGTCTTCAGCAGTAGGGTCTTCCCTTCCACTTCTGGGAGACAAACCGGGGAAATGGCAGTAGCATTTGGCAAGTCTCTTGGGCATTCCTGTTCAACAATTTGAAAGGAGGTTTCTCATGCCTGGGATTGGGGTTTTTATTAGATAACCCATAGCTTTTCGTCACCCCAAGTGAAATAATTTCATTTAAGTTATATAATGTCTATATCTATGTTATGTTAGGACTCCCCGTGTCTTTTTGAAGCACAATTAGTGTAATTTATCCCTCTTAACTCTTCTTCTATATGGTTCTCCCTTCCACCTCCCCAAACAAAGCCCCTTCCTTATTTTCCCATTTCTCTCTTCTTATCACTGTGTCCAGTTATTCTCCTCTCTGAGCTACCCCTGCACCCCAAATCTTGGTTCCTCATTCCTGGTTACCACAGTTACTCACACCTGAAGACTTAGAGTTAGAAAGCACAGATAAGAGAGAAAATGCAATGTTTGTCTTTCTGGGCCTGGGTTACCTTCCTCAGTTCAGTATCTTCCGAGTCATTCCTAGCTACATGCTAAGTTCAGAGTCAGCCTGGCTTACAGAGGTCTTGTCTCAAAAGAAGAAAAGAAGAATCTGATAAAGGATTTGCAAACTAATTCCATTTATGATAATATAAAAAAAAGCAAGTCTTTAAGTATTTCTCTATCACGCTGTGCTCAAAACAATGTACAAGGAAACAGTTCAAACATGAGCGAAATCATTGGTGATCGTGTAGATAGAAATAATGGAAATCAATTATACCGCAGAGCTGATGATTCAGGGTTATTAGGGTGTCTGAATTTGCCTCATGATTTATAGCCAATTCAGTTGGATCAAAATCCAAATAGGCGACTGCCCGTGTCTAAATGCTCATGAGTGACCGTCAGTTGGCAACATCGATGTAAGCTACACACAAAGGTCCTAGAATAGCGAAAGAAACTGTAAAGAGGAAAGACTCTTGGGACTCATGAGATTTCGAGGGGCGCTACAGGACAGTGGTAGTTAAGCATGATGTGGGCTGAACCCCAGACTACATATAGAGCAGAGGAAGAAAGAGTTCAGAAAGCGAGACACACGTAAGTGGACACTTGATTCAAGACAAAGGTGAATTGAGTAAGTGGCGGTTATCTTTTCAATGAACGGCACTCATTCTCGGAAGTGACACGAGTCCCACTGTACATACAGAATAGTTAAATTCTCGAAATAAAGATCTTCTAGGAGAAGACTTGGAAGGACATCTTCAGAATCTTTGGTTAGTAAAGACAAAATGACAGATGAAAGCATTAACTGTTAAAGCATTAGAATTGGACTCCATCAAGTTAGGAAGTGCTGTTGGCCAAAGGTCGTCATTAAGAGACTAATGAGGAAGCCACAGACTGCCAGAAAGATTCTGGAATTCTTATACTAAACTCTGTGTTTATTAAGAGACTCTGTTAGGAGCTCCCACTAAGATCAATATTTAGGGGAAAAAAATTAAATAAAGAACTAGAACGATCGGAGATCTGGATATGTCTTTGTAAAGTGTTCCGCTGTAGCGCTCAAGAAGTAACGGGACGTTAAGACTAATTGTCAGTGAGGTCTGTGTCCAGCATGCTAGTGCCAAGAGCCTGGTGCACCTACTCACTGGGAAGCTACGATCGATCGACACTGCCTTGCCTTAAAATAAGCGGAGAGGCAAGCATTTAGAATCTCTAGAAACTGTCGTAACGGTAGACAGCAATCATAAACCTTTATTGAAGGAGATCTACAAAGGCGGGAGATCAGTGAGCACACCGAGAGCTGAGGCACGGCCTGCTGCTTTCCTCGGTGACCCTTCCCTGGCCGTTCAACAAGGACACTTGGTTATGGACAGGAAGGCCAAAGGGGAAGGGTCTCTGGGAAGACATTCCTCTAGCATTTCTCAGCTCCTCCAACTCTTCAGATGTCATCTTCCTTAGAGTGTCAGGTTGACAGCTGACTGTGACAGGAACTGCGGGAGATTCCAGGCCCAGCAGGTAGCACATGAACTCCGCCCCAGAGCTACCATTAAGGATAAAACTGGACCAGGAGGATTTGGAGTTAAATAATCAAACCGAGCCTGCGTGGTTAACACTGGCTGCTCAGGGGAGGCGTCAGTCTTCTGCCTGAGGTCTCAAGACCGACAGATGTAATTAAGGAAAGGTCACCAACGGTAGACAGACCCGTAAGTCTGTCATAATCAACATTGAGAAGCTGTCTTCATTCCTGTTGTCCTGCCTTCTGCTGTTGGGACAGACACCTGAGATCTGAGTTGATTTGGTTCCAGGTTCCTAGGTTTCTGACCGTGGCCACTGGGCCCTGCAGGGTTAGCCCTGTGGAGGCATAAGAAGCCAAGAGGGACAATGTGAGTAGCACCCACAGTCTACTGTGTACACTCCTAGTCCAGTTACTTTCTTGGGCCAGCTTTCGCCTGTTCATTTGGAAGGGTTCTATAATTTTAAAAGGACTAAAGATGTCTATTTCCTAAGGTGTTCTTTGTGCACTAACTTTGTTCATATCTTTTGCTGTTTTATGTAATTAATCAGTACAATCCTTTAAAAAAAGAAAGAAAGAAAAGAAAGAAATCACAAGAGGAGTGTGCAGTGAAGGTCTTTCTACCTGGCGGTGGCCAGGAAGCAACAAGACTGAGAAGACAAGGCCTTCCTCTTAGCACCCCAATGCCACTGGGCTCTGCTCTGAGTGTCTGCCACCGTCCAATAGCTCATCGAGCTGATGTGAACCCACCTGCTGTTTGCAGACATTTCTCGTCCTAATTAAGGCGATTCCCATAGCAAAACTCTTGCCTTTCATTTATGGTTTATTTGGCCTTCTCAAGCTGTTACTTTGTTATGTTTAAAAAGGGGGGGGGAGAGGGAGAGGGAGGGAGAGAGAACACAGGCTTGTGCCACGAGCCCGGAAAGATGACTCAGCAGTTAAGAGTGCTTGCTGCTCTTCCAAAGGACCAAGGGTCCAGTTCTCAGCACTCAGAGAGGTGACTCCCAACTCCCTGAAACTGATGCCCTCTTCTAGCCTAGACACACAGACACGCATGCATACATGAACTCTCTCTCTCGCACACACACACACACACACACACACATGCACGCAAATAAAAAATAAATTTTTGAAGCCAAATAAATAAAAAATTTAAAGAACTAGAATAAAGAGATATTTTCCATGCTAACGGAAATAACTACAACTAACGATTAACCCCTTCGGCCTGCGGCAAGACAACTGGGAGAGGCGGGGCTCAGAGGAAGCTGGAGACTTAGTCTACATGAAGCAATTAATGCACTGCGATTTGTTTATTGCCTGCTGGGAATCCGGGTTCGGTGTGCGAATATTGTAGGTTTGCATGAGAAACCCAAAATTCTGATCACTTCACCAATGGAGGAGAACAGTTCGAAACCGAAGAGACCAAACAAATCTCAGGCATACGTTTCCCTGGGCTAGCCTACGGCCATCTGCTGGTCTCCCTTGGGCTAACCTACAGCTGAGAGACCCTCCCTAGAAAGTCGTTGGGTTTTCTAACAGCGGCAGTGGGGACCTAACTTCGGGATATTACCTGGGGAATCCATAGCGGGATGTGTTAGGGGAAGAGGGGTAGAGGGGAGGGAGGTGGTAAGGATCTAAGGAAACAAGACAAGAAAACACATGAGGCATAGACAGTACAGCAAGTCAGCTCCAGGAAAGAGGTTCCTTTTCTTTACCCCATCCATTCAGTACCCCAAAAAGGTGTCATGCTGACTTTTAACCCAGGAGAAAATGCCCCAGAACAGATGTTAGTAGTCAGTTGCCTTCCTTCTGGTATCATGAGGTGGTGTGGAAGGTGACCCCGAAAGAGATAATGGTAGCAAGCAGTAGAAGGAATCTTTTTTATTTATTTTTCACTAGTTACTTACTTATTCACATTACACCCTGATTGCAGCTCCCTCCCCCCTCCTCCCAATCCCACCCTCAGACCCCTACCCCCTTTCCCTCTTCTCTTCTCCTCGGAGAAGAGGCACCCCCATGGGTACCACCCTACCCTGGCACATCAAGCCGCAATAGGACTAGGTGCATCCTCTCCCACTAAGTCCAGACAAGGTGGCCCAGCTAGGGGAAAGGCAGGCCACAGATTCAGGGACAGGCTCGCTTTACTCGTTAGTGGAATCACAGGCTGCACATCTGCTACATGTGTGTAGCGGGCCTAAGTCCAGCCCATGTGTGGTCTTTGGTTGGTAGTTCAGTCTCTGTGAGCCTCCGTGGGCCCAGGTTAGTTGATTCTGTTGGTCTTCCTGTGGAGATCCTCTGACTTTCTCAATCTTTCCTCCCCGGACTCTTCTACAAGATTCCCCGAACTCCTCCTAATGTTTGGCTGTGGGTCTTTGCATCCATTTCCATCAGCCGCTGGATTAAGTCTCTCAGGAGACAGCTATGCTAGGCTCCAGTCTGCAAGCATAGCAGAGTAGCATTAATAGTGTCAGGGGTTGGTTCTTTCCTGCGGGATGGGTCTCAAGTTGGGTCATTCCTTGGTTGGCCGTTCCCTCAGTCTGCTCCATCCTTATCCCGTGTGTCTTGTAGGCAGCGCAGATTTTGGGTCAAAGGTTTTATGGGTGGGTTGATGTCCCCCTTCACGGGAAGTCTCTGTGGCTACAGGAGGTGGTCATTTCAGGTTCCATATTCTCTACTGCTAGGAGTCTCAGCTAGGGTCACCCCATAGCTTCCCAGGTACCACCCCCCTCCTGCAGGTCTCCTAAGCCAGAGATGCCCCTCACTGATTTCCATTTCTCTCCCAGGCCTCCCCCCAAGTCTCCCTACCCCTGATCCCCACCTAATTTCATTCCCCTCCCCCACCCCTTCTCCCACCAAGTTCTCTCTCTTAGTCCAACTCTGATAACAATTTTATTTCCCCTGCTGAGTGGCTGAGTGAGATTCGAGCCTCCTCCCTTGGGCCCTCCTTGTTATTTGGCTTCCTTGGGTCTGTGGATTGTAGCATGGGTATCCTGTGCTTTATGGCTAATGTCCGCTTGTCAGTGAGTACATACCATACATGTTCCTTTGAGTCTGGGTTACCTCACTCAGGATGACATTTTCTAGTTCCATTCATTTGTCTGCAAATTTCACGATGCTGTGGAATTGTTTTTAACCGACAAGTAATACTCCGTTGTGTGAATGTGACAGACCGTCTTTGTCCATTCTTGAAGTTGAGGGGCATCTGGGTGGTTTCCAGTTTCTGGCTGTTATGAATGAAGCCGCTATGAACACAGTGGGGCAGGTTCTTCTTGTGGTGTGGTGGAGCATCTTAGAAGGAATCTTAAAGCAACCGCATGGATGGTGACAGAGACACAGACATCAAAGGTCCCGGCCAGATGCAAAGGGAAGCAGAGATTAAAGTTCTTCTGAAGTTGAGTTTCCACTTGGGATTCTTTCTATCCGACCTTCAGGCCCTAAAAACAAAACAAAACAAAACAAAACAAAACAAAACAAAACAAAACAAAACAACAACAACAAAAAAAACCCTCCATGCTGTTTTCTAGAACATACCATGTCCTGGGTGCTGCCGACAGAAATCCACTGGCTTTCAGGGAAGAGAGAGCCAGACCACTGAGGCCAGCTGGGAAAACAGAAAGAGAGCTGACTTGCCAGAGTGCACTAGGGGGTCAGTCCCCAGCCATGCAGAAACCATGTGTGGTAGTGCGTACCTAGTACGCAGCAAGTGGAGGCAGGAGGATCAGAAATTCATAGTCACCTTTGACTACAGAACAAGTCAGAGGAAAATCTAGGACCCAAGAGAACCCCTCTCAAACATAAACAGATAAAATGTATGCAAAATAAAAAAGTAACGGTTTAAGAAATTAGACCTTAGTGACAAACTGCTTTTCCTTAAGCTGCCAAGAGTGTATGACTAAATGTAATGGACGAGACCTGAGGAGAGGGAACATGGAGGAACTAGGGTGCTTACAGCGGCCAGTGGAGGATAAAGCAGCACCAGCACTCTGTAGCCGCGTAGTATCTCCATCCTGATGGCTACGCTTCTCCCTGCAGCCATCCCAGGCTGGGTGTTCACTCAAGGGTGCCACACACACCTGTGCTCACAGCCCTTTGATGTCACCAAAAGCAGCAAGGAAAAACTCCAGAGCAAACACATGGTGGGTAATGTGTGATGCATCCTCTTGACGGGACCAATGCAGCCGTGGAAAAGCCTCTGCACTGGTCCATCCTCCCATGGGCAGAGTCCTCAACCCATGCTGCTGGGTGAAAAGGAACCAGGCTCACTCCTGCCGTCATTGTACTGATTTATACAAAGTTACAAAGTGTGAATGATGACGGGGCAGATCAGCTGTGGGGGGCTGGAGGGGGTGGATTGGCAAGATGGAACAATGCAAGGGAGAGAGAAACCTGGGTTTGGTTGACTGACTTGTAGAGGGTTCATGGGAGTGCACAGATGTCAATTATGTGTGTTAAATATGCACAATCTATTGCATACCAATTATACCTGAATGAGATTGTTAAAATATTTAAATATTTAGAACCCAACAATCCAGAGAGAAGGAGGGAGTGCAGAGGGAGGGAGGAGAGAGTGAGGAGGGGGCAAGAGGGAGAGAGTAAACATGTGTTCAACACAATGAGGTCTTTTTAAAATTTTTTAAAGATTTATTTATTTATTATATAGATAAGTACATTGTTGCTGTCTTCAGACACACTGGGAGAGGGCATCAGATCCCATTACAGATGGTTGTGAGCCACCATGTGGTTGCTAGGATTTGAACTCAGGACCTCTAGAAGAGCAGTCAGTGCTCTTAACCACTCTAGCCTCCACAGTGAGGTCTTAAACATAAATTTGTATTGAAATGGTCTGAGAGATGCTTTATAAGCTTTCATAAGCCTTTTTAATTAGAAACTTAGCTTGTAATTTTCTAATTCTCAAAAAGGCTATTGAAAACATACTATTACTGTACGAGGTATTTTTCTTTTCTTTCTCTCTTGCTTTTCCAGGACAGGGTCTCATGTCGCCAAGGCTGGCCTCAAAACTCCCGATCCCCTGCCTCCAAATCACAAGTGCTGAGATCTCGGACGTATGCCACCACCATGTTGCTTCTTTTTGTTTCATTTTTACTGGTTACTTCTTACCCCTCTCCCGCCCCTATATGTTCCTTCATTTTACCTGTCCTCATCGCCGGCCACTTCCTTCTCCCCTGTAGCCCCCATCCCCACCCCAGCCTCTTTGATTGTGTCATTTTCTCTGAACCATAGAAATGTTCCGTTTCCAAAGGCAACCGGAGCCCAGCCTTACTGGCCTTCTCCCAGGGCTTCATTTCCTTCTTAGCTGTCGATTCAGGGGCATGCGCTGTGAGGACGGTGTTCGGTCCGGGGAACTTTTACACCTGGACTGCGGTCATTTCTCTCTAGTTTGAAAGATTGGTCTCCTTCGGAGTCTTGTGCGTGAGCTTTGATCCACAGCTGCCAAAGGGGCTTCGCTAGGGACAGACGCTCTGCAGGCACCGTCGGTATTGCATCAGGGCAGGGGTCCATCCGGGCACGGTTGGTATTGGATCGGGGCAGGGCTCCATCCGGGCTTGTTTTAATGTGGTCACACAGTGGACTCACAGACTCCTGTGTACACTCCCTCAAGGATGCTTCCCTCAAGGACAGTGCCTCTGTTCTTACCCCTCTCACAAGTCAGTCAGGAAGAGTCTTCTGGAATGCAGGACTCTTTACTGAGCAGATTTTTAAATGTTTTGCCAAGCTAAAGAAACTTGACTTGATAAGGACTAGATAAGGATTCTTGGATCCCCCCTGTTTTGCACAGGCTAGCCTCAAACTCACAGTCCTCCTGTCTCAGCGTCCCTGGTGCTGAAGTGAGCCTCTTATGCCAACAGGGGCAGGCCTGTTCCACTTGGGCAATCCTTTCTGCCCTTTACTCTTTCCTTTACTCTCACATGCACACTGATGCTTGGTGGCTCTCACCACAGGGACGTATCTTCGAGGCCGAGTTCAGGGTCCGATCATCTTTACACCCGCTGAGAGGTCGTGCTGTATAAATACTTCTCCAGAGAACAGGTTGTAAAAACAAGCAAATGGGTTGTCGGTATTTAACACCTTGTGTGCTCGCGCCCCCTAGTGTCCGGTTTGCTAAAGCAGCTCACGTTAACTGAATTCGAACTTACTGTCAGGGAAATGATTTCTGACTGGGCCCTTTTATTCGAGCTCTTTCCCCTCCTGTCGCTAAGACTGACTGGGAGAAGAAGGCACAGCAGCAGGTGCAGGCACGGCCATTTTCCTTGATGGCTGCTCTCTTGTTTGCCAAAGTCGCCTCTCAAATGCTTTTACTTCACTCTGGTAATGGAAGATAAAAGCATTTTATTGATTCTAAAATAGACCCTTTTCGTGTTTTGACATTTCTAAGATCGAATTGCCGCCTGCAATTGCTGCCTCACTTCTTATACCTTAGTTATGTTTATGGGCAATCATGGGGCTGCGTCCATTTTCTGACGTCAGAAATACTTGGTTACAGGCATCGTGGGTGTACATTGGTTGAGTTGTGGACATTTTTTGTTTGTTTTTGTTTGTTGTTGTTGCTGTATTGTTTTGTCTTTCGTTTTTTTTTGTTTGTTTGTTTTTTGTTACATTTTAGGCCATTTCGAGATCTTTAAATATTCATAATTTTTATATGTGCACGTATAAAGTTAGGGACTATTATCTGTACAAAGAGGCAGGAAGGTCATGTGAAAGGACACAAATTAGTACAAATGTGTTACATTTTGCAGAACGCATTGCCTATCATACTACAGCCAGAAACAATCACGTTGTACAGTTCCGAGAAAAAGGGAAGATGGTGGCCGGATTCCAAGAGAGATGTGTTCAGACTCGGCTTATCATGGCCTCAGAATTGCCACTAAATGTGAGGGAGAATTATGGCAGTCTTGTGACCCTGTCCCATGAACAATCACTTTTAAATCTAGTGACAAGAGATTGGTGTAACTGTGTACTCGCCGTGAAAGACTGCCAAGATGTCCATCTGTCGGTACCTTCTTGTTTAAATGTGCATGTATGTGGGCGTGGCTATGTGCCTCTGCATGTGTGCGTGCAGTTGAGCATACAGATGTGTGTGGAGGTCAGAGGACAATTCAGGGGTCCTCCTGAGAAACACCACACATCTCCTTTGAGAACACTTCTCTGTTGGTCTTGGAGCTCACCATTGGCTGGAAAGATTCCCATGGATTCTCTCATCTCCCCCTCCCTAGTGATTACAGGAACACAGCACGGTGCTCTGCATTTTCTATGGGTGCTGGAGATCAAACTTGGGCCCTTGCGGTTGCAAGGCCAGCTTACTGACCTAACCGTTATCCCCTAACCCAGGTTGCCAGTGCCTTCTTGTTAATAAGTTTACACAGAGATCTTTTTTTAGTAGTAGGTGATTAATTTGGAGAGGTGATAAAATCTAGACAGATTTCTCAGTCATATTGACAATGGTAAAGGTATTAAAAAAAAATAAGATTGTGACCATCAGCGATCAAAATCAGCCTGTCACTATGAATATATCCCTGTCTGCTGATGACCAGAAATTATCTTCCTCCATTTAATCTAAAGCCATGTGATAGTTAAGAAATGAGACTCCTTTCGAAACTGCCTCTGCCTACAAATGCCAACTGGTGGGGCAGCTTTCCTTCTGCAACACAGTTTGGTTTTACGCAGCAGTTCATGTGCGTTCACGCGCATTAAAGGAAAAGGCAATTCTCATCAAAAGCACTGGTTCCTGGCCAACCCTGAGGTGATCTTCAGGTTGGATTTGAGCCCTGGAGGGCAGCAAAAGCCACAGTCAACAGCTTTCCAGATTCTTCGTTAGTCTAAGGAGAGGCAGATAAAATGTTCTCATAGAACACATCTTCTCAAAAATCTATCATCCTAGGGAGGTGCTAGGCCAAGGAAAACAACATACCTGAACAAAAAGTTCATCTGTCACTTAACACTCAGTCCTTAAATTTACTCAGCCTAAGACAGGTCTTGCTTATATAGATCCGGCTCGCCCTGCACAATGTCTCTGAAATGCTGGAGTCACAATGCCTGCACCACCATACCTGGCTGCATTCAGACTTTAAAATATGGTTGCACAGCAGGGGTGGGGGGGGCTGCCGATCCTGATGTAAAATGCTACATGTTAAACACTGTGAGAGGAAACAGTTAAAAGGGGTTTATAGAACTGAAGAGGAAAGAAAAGAAAGAAACATGAATGGCTAACACATGCTCCGAAAAGTATCCAGCACCTTTATTAAGCAGGGAGGTGCAAATTAAAATCCTCTAACGATTCATCTTACTGGATAGAAGAATGACTACAAATTCTGGGAAGGGTTAGGGAAATGGAGACTCTTATCCACGGCTGGAGTAGAAAATGGTGTAGTCATGGCAGAAGTGAGTATAGAAGTTCCCCAAAATGTAACAATAGAACTGCCATTGTTTCATTAGTCCTGGGTACACACCCTAAAGACCCCACACCTTACAACAGAGGGCAAGCAGCCCGTCTATGGTCATGGCTGCTCTAGTCACACTACTGGGGCAATGGGACCAGCCTAGATGCCCATCAACTGGTAAGTAGACGATAACACCTCAAAAATTTAATTAAAACGATATAACACAGGAAACCACCACATATAGACAGCCACAGTTCTACTTTTTCAGATCCAAACATTTTGAATATAATCCAAACATCTAATTAAGATAGTTGGTCATGATCGCAAACCTACACCACATCCTGTCAGATGGGCCTCAACCTCTCGAGGTCTTATTTCCCACAAACTTCTTACTGTTTGTCTCTGTCCCCTCACACCCACTTTGTGTTAGGGAGCAATTTGGTTTTGCTATCCCTCAGCCCTGCTCTTAAGGAAACTTTAATATCCTGCCTCCCCACCCCCACCCTCACCCCCACCCCTGAGCTAAGGATGTAACTCAGTTGAAAGAGTGCTTGCCTAGCATGCACAGGGCCCTGGGTTTGATTGCCAGCGGACAGTTAAAAAGGACACGGAGGCAGAAGGATTAGAGGTTTTAAAGATGGGTGAGTTTAAGGCCAGCCTGGGCTTCACAAGACCCTGTTTTGTCTTGAAACAAAAGTTCTCCTTAACCATTGAAATATATGGAAGTGTTTTGTTCCTGGGAACTGATTTTGCCCATCTGCAGAGGAGAGCATCACTCTATGGAGACTGTATCTTCTAACTGATAGGGTTAAGAGTAACACTGGTGACTTGCCGGTGCCTTTGAGGGTTGGTGTGCTAGCCAGGCGCAGTAGTTTCTCCATCCGAAACAGAAGGCACCACAGTGAGGGGAGATTGGAGCAATGGAGACTCTGAAGGATGTGTATACTGTGGAGAGAGGGGGAAACGGAGATGAAGAAAAGAAGAAGTGGTGATGAAGAGAGGCGGAAGTGGTGATGAAGAGAAGTGGAAGTGGTGATGAAGAGAAGCGGAAGTGGTGATGAAGAGAGGCGGAAGTGGTGATGAAGAGAAGCGGAAGTGGTGATGAAGAGAGGCGGAAGTGAGAACGTGACAGTAGTGACCGGCACAAGAGAGGGCTGAGGCTGGTGGTGGATCACGTCAGTGCCGAGTGGAGCCAACGAGATGTTGCACAGCAGCAATGGAGTCGGCTGGATGGCGTGCAGCAGCCGAGAGCTTAAGCAGAAGCTTAAGACTCAGCCAGCCCCCGAACAAGCTGCCCGGATGCCCTAGATCTTGGCAAGACGGAGGCCTCATCTAGGATAGGTCTAGATTAGACCTCCTCGAAGGACCATGTCCCGTGATGCTGCTAAGGGCCATGCATGGGTCTCAGCCCTAATGTGTCCGTGACTGTTTGTGTTGTCACCTGCGACACACGGATATTCATGGTCGGTGCCGTGACTTGAGTACGTGTTCATGTCTGGGGGCCACACTTATATGAGTGTCCTGGGCTGCCACATGAGACCGTGGTGAGGACCAATCTCAGCTGCTATTGAGGGCCATGTCCTGGTCCATAACCTTAATGTGGCCTGGTCAGTATTGCTGACCATGGCCTGAGCTACCACCATCATAAGAGAGAATGGGTGACAGTTGGGAGCAATGGAGGTGGTCTGTGTTTCAGTGTGAAGCCATGTTGATGTTTGCGGGCCGTGCTGCCCACAACACATTAATCTGAATGGGCCGTGCTGCCCCCTAAGGCTTTGGTGAGATCTAGGGCTATGCTATCACAGTGGGCCATGTCTGGGTCCGTGGTCTTACTGAAGCCAGGTCTGCTTTGATGTCTGTGGGCAACGCTGCTGCCAGGGGCCACATCCATGTGAGTGGTCTCCATTTACCACCTGCATCCATGGTGATGTCAGGGCCAGTCCTGTGCTACTGCTTTAGGGCCGTGTCTGGGTCTGTGGTCTCACTGCAGCTAGGTCCTTGTTGGTGTCCTGGCATTGTGTCACCACTGAGGGCCATGAGGATGTCTACGGTCTGTGCTGTAGGCAGGAGCCATGTTGATGTTCCTGGGCTGGGTTGCATGAGAGGGCCTTATCCGGTCGTGGCCCTCCTGCAACAGGGAGGTTCTGTTCGTGGTCTGTGCTGACAGTGCCAGAAACCCTGTGGGAGCCCATCATCCTTACTCTCTGCAAAGAGCAAATGAACCACTTTTGCTGTGATATCGATGGCTACAGACACACGTTGAGAAAGAGGGATGTGGAAGAATTCAGTGACAACACCTAACTCCATTCCAACCTCCCCGGGAGCCCCACCACCTCATGCAAAAAATAGTGACAGCCTAGACAGGCAGCCATTGGGAAGGATGTTGGGGTGTCACCCTCCACGGTACATAACTTCCAGCAGGCATGCAGGAAGGGAGGACTCGGCTCTGTCTAGGGGCAGGCCGAGAGTTTGACCATGTCCCCATGAATATTTGGGTAACACAAACTGAACCTTTGCTGCTGTCATTTGTTTTTTAGCTGAGGGGGAAGGTTACAAGGGTTGGGGACAAGACAGGGAGGGGCTGGGAAGCGAATGTGATAGGGGTGTACAATGTAAAATCCCCAAGCAATCAATAAAAATATGTTGGGGGGGAGAGCAACGCCCATCATGGCTAATTCTGTCATGTTGCTCTGCTCTATTTCCATTTAAGATGTGAATTCCTTGGTCAGAAGGATGGTGCGTACGGTGTGTAATGTTAACATAGAAAACGCTACAGTTAAGTTTATAAACCTCGGTGTTAGCAGAGACAGTGATGGTAGAAAAGGAAGACGCAGAATAAACATCAGCCTCAGGTAACTGGAGACCATGCTCCAAGGAGAAGAGCCCTGTGGACATCTCAAGGCATCACCATCCTAACCCCCACCTTTGTAAGAGCTGCTGACAAAACAGAGTGCCCAGGACACTAGGCAGCCCCGGGATGATCTCGGGTACCGTGGCTGTGCCTGGACTCATGGACGGGGAGCACAGATTACCTGCTTCTTATGATTATGTAGTGCCCAGCCAGCGTTAACCTCTGAAATAGAGCCAGTCCCCAGATCTCTTATCCACCAGAAGGAGGCCGATAGTATCAGTCTCCCACTCTGCCTCAATGAACACCTTTGTCCAGACGTTACTGCCTTCTCCCCACATGCAAACATCAGAACAGTCTTGACTGACGTCTAACTGGATACCAATAAACACTCAATTGTCTTTTAGTTCTTCACTGCACTGTTGATCATAAAAACATTCCCAAGTTACGGGGTTGGAGAGAAAGCTCTGTGGTTAAGAGCACTTGCTGCTTTTCCAGAGGGCCCGAGTTCAATTCCCAGAACCCACGATGGATGGCTCACAACCACTTGTAACCCCAGCTCCAGAAAAGCCAACATCTCGTGCACCCCCATGAGCGCCCACACACATGCGGCAGGCACGCTACGCCCAGATAGGTCTGGAAAGCCTAACTCTTGTGACACAAACACACCAGCACACACAACAATAAAAGTCACCCTGACTACATAAGAAAGACATTGAAAACCCAGCATGTTATTAAGTCCCCGAGATTGCGTACTGTGAACTAGGAATGAATTTGATTACCTTCCTTCAATTCCTGACAGCAATATTTTCAAAATAGCCCATGAGTTATAATTATCTTGCGTTCGGGCTTAGCAGGGAATTCTTGAACATGCATACGCCTTTGGGCTCTTGCTATCTGTGTTTGAATGTTTAAGTCAAAACATAGTAGAATAGCTGGATTATAAAATTTATGTTGTATGACCCAGGGACAGTTGGTGACCAAAGCTATGTCTGTTTCTCTCATACAGTTACGGTAACCCACATTCATATGAAAGGTCCGTCTCACCCCATGAAGCGATTCAGCAGAACAGTCTGCCTCATTTCTACTCAGAATTCTCCGTCCTCAAACTGCTGTAGCCTAACAGGCTACTTTGAGAACAAAATCAGATAATTAAAAGATCTGCACCAAGGGTCTGGATCATTTTCCAGGAACCATAAAGGATGGACAGGGTACATTTCTTGATGTCACTTTCTCTGAGGAAGTGTCTGACAGAACTGGGACACAGAGCCCAAGGGACAAGGAGTTTGAAGCAATTACCTAAACAATTGGGTGCGTGGCCTCTCAAAGTCACACACTTTAAACAGAGAAGTCCCAATGTCTTGTCTCGTGTTAGCAATTAGCGAGAGTTTCTCTGGACACACACACTGAGACGGACTCGTTACAAAGACGGACAATTTCATTGCTGGGGAAAAGACGCGTGTGTATTACCTATGCTATGTAGATGTATAATTTCTGCTCTATACAACAGATATAATCTTTCCTCTGCCCAAGAAGAGTTCTTACATGTACTATGTAGTGTTTAATTTCTTTTTCTCAGTCTGGAAAAAAATGGCTCAGTGGTTAAGCACACTGGCTACTCCTGGAAAGGATCAGAGTTCAGTTCCCAGCACCTATGTGGTGATTCACAACCACTCATAACTCCAGTGCCAGTAAATCTGATGCCCTCTTCTGCCCACCTCAGGCATTGCAGCTACGTGGTATGCAGACACACATGCAGGCAAACAAATCTTAATACACATAAAAGTAAAAAAAAAAAACTTTAAAAATTACACTTATTCATTTATTTTACAATTATGTATTATTTGCTTTTTTTATATTTATTCACATGGCCTCGAGATTTCCAAGAATCAAATTCAGGTCATCAGACTTGGTGGCAAGCCTCTTTACTCACTGAGCCATCTCATCAGCCCCATGTAGTGCTGTTGTTGACACAGTGACTATAATTCTCTATTTGTTCTTTTTCCCTTTAAATTATGTATTGGACTTTTAAAATCCAATTAACTTCGTGTGCATGTGTGCTTGGGCTGCACACAAGCCACATCACACACGTGGAGGTTAGAGGAAATTTTCAGGAGCTGACTCTCACCAGGTGGACTTCAATGTTCCCACTCAGGTTGTCTGCTCCGTTACCCGCGAGCGCGATCTCAGCAGCCCTTTAACTCAGTGCTTCTTTGTGGCAAGGACCTTCCCCTAATGAATAAAGATTTCAGGGGGCCAATCACTGGGCGAAGAGTAGGTGGGACTTCCAGGTGGTGGGGGCGGGGCGGTGAGGAGAGGAGAGACTTGTGGGTTTTTGGACAGAGAGCGAGCTTGGGGTATAAGCTATAAAGAGCTAGAGGACCCAGGATCCCCTCCTGGAGGATTTAATTTAGTATGGCTCACTAATTAGGATGTTAGTAGTTGGGCCCAGTGATTGAGTTACCTGTTGATTCTAAACTAAGTTTGTGTGGTGTTTTCCTTCTGGAAACTCAACTGAGTTCCAGAGACAGGTAAGGTGTTGAGGTGCCCCAGCCAGCCACAGAATTTGATGTGTGTGGCTGGCCTGGTAGCAACCTGCCATGGGAACTTAGTCGGGTGGAGAGATTTTAGAGCAAAGGGTCAGAGTCTGCCGAGATGGGGAACAACCCCAACCACCCCACCCCACCTCACCCTCCCACCTGTCCCGCCCCCTCCCACCCGCCCTGCCCCCACTGCCCGCCCCACCCCCACCCTCTCACACACCCACCCCCCCACCCCTGTGCCCGCTGTAGTGTGGGACACGGGCTGTCCTTTTTATTTACCACAACACTTCTAAAGCAGTGTTCTTTACAAGCAGCAGGACATTCACTCATAGGATAAGTAAAACAGGGTAGGCATGGAAGGTACAAAGCACAGAGGAGTTTGAGGGAAAGAGCAGATGTGCTTCAGAGAAATAAAAGGACTTCGGAAGCTGCATTGAAAAAGAAAAGCCATTTTATTCACAGGGTACATTTCCAAATATTCTGCAAGGAAGGGAGGTAGAGAAACTGAGACTTAGTTAAATCTCCTCACTGCCACACGATTCATGAACACTCTACAGAAAAGACATTTTCCCAGTGACCTCCCCTGGGCATATCACTGTCTCAGCCAACAGATAGGCACCATTTTTTTTTCAAGTCACACCATGAAGAGTACCGATTAAACCTTTTTTTCTTACCTGCTACATTTTATATGAAATTCTTTTTTAAAAAAGAAAGAAAGGGAGAGAGAAATGAACAGCATTGGGTTACCCCACACCTCCTGTCCATCAAATTTGGCTCTAATAGGAAGAAGCCACTCTGAAAACACATCAAAGGTGATTTCAATTTCACAGTCTGATCTAAAAAAAAAAAAATCTCTCCCAGAATTATTATATCTACGGATCAGTAGACTGCACTACATGAGAAAGAATATTTAAATTTCCTAACTTTACTCTTCTCCAGCCTCCGAAAATTCACACTGATAAAACAGCTTGCATTTGCGTGGAATTGGAGTCTACAATACACAAGGAAAGAGGCCAAAGGTAAAAACATTTCCCCGATATTTTTGCAGATCAAACTGTGTCGCGTGGTAACTATAAATCTAGTAGCATCATAGAATTTATTAAAGACGAAGCAGCCTTTAACATATTGTGATGTGTGTCCTTTCTTCCCCCTCATGTGGACGACCTCTAGGGCACTCTGGTAGCTATCAGTCATCCTCACTGTGGAGAGAGGGCCCGTCGGTGCTGAAGACAGAATGAAAAACAGCGATAGATTGGTCCCTTGCTTCCTTGCTTCCAAGGACACTGGAATTTTCCAGGAAATCGTTCTTAACTCTAGGAATATTTTCGCAGTTTTCACCTAAAAGACCTTAGAAAAATGTTCCTCCATGCAGCAAAGGGTGTTACACACCATCATCAGACTTCTCCAAGGCCTACACACTACTGTAAAGGTCTATAAAATAGTTTGCTACATGTAAAGGGTCCTGGCTGATGATTAAGGTACGGGTTGGGCAGACATGGAGACACCTACGAAGCAACAAATGCTATGAAGGAACTGTGTAAGTGGGGAGCCGAGCCAGGAAAAATTAAGGCACCCTCTGCCACTCCCCACTACCAAGCCAGTTACTTTTCTATATTCCATGGGCAAAAAACAACACAAGAAGGAAAGAGGAGGAGAGGGGGAAGGGGAGAAGGGAAGGAGGAAGGGGGGGAAGGGGGAGGGGGAAGGGGAGAGCGAGAAAGAGAGAGAGAGAGAGAGAGAGAGAGAGAGAGAGAGAGAGAGAGATTTCGATAGAACTAAAACATGAAGGATAATGAATCTAAGTTGCCATGGTCTCTCTTGGGAATCATGGGGACAGGAAGTTGACACCAACTCTTGCTGTGCACATCGTACAGTAACCACATCCAGTGGTCAACATTAAGGTGATATTTCCCACCATCCTGATAGGAGAGCTAAATTATAACTCACCTTGAGAGTATGACTCAAAAGGCAGGTGACAGAGGGATATGTAGAGGTTCATGTCACCAAGCCCAGGTACCCAGGAGGGCATTGCCTGGAGAAGACAGGAACCTGGGGGTCTCCAAGACTGCTAAGATGGGAAGATGGGTGCCACCTCTGAGTCTTCTCCTTACTGCACCCAAGTCCATGCTCAAACTTCCTCACTCATCTCTCGTCCTAACCCCAGTGACCACAAGGCCACACATCTCCTAACTGTCTGCCTGGCTGTCTTCTGAGACCCCTCCCAATAGGTCCTTTCCATTGAGTTGGGGGGGGGAGTCACTATTTTCTCTTAGTTTTCATCTTGGTTAAATCTTTTCTCTATTGCATTTTGTTTGTTTTACCAGACAGAGAAATCCAGAATTCTCTGAATCCAGTTTTCTCTGCGTCAGACTAAGTCAACGTCTCTTGGTGTTTCTTGTCATTACATGAGAAACACACATTTGAAAGCAACGGATACCCAGAGCAGCTTTAATAACTCAGAGGCTGGAAGAAGCAGGGTCAATGGGTTTGGATATAACACCATAAACTCATGGTCAACTTTGAGTCATTGACTGAGTCACAACAGCTTCAACTAAAAGGCAAAACCAGGAAGGCTCCTAACACAACAGAGAGACTGACAGTCGAGATAAACGAGAGACCATAAAGTGTAATTCCTCTTTTGTGCTCTCACAAGTGAGAGTCAAGGGCTTTGGCTGTTATTCAAATGCTCATGCCATTATAACACTTCTCTGTGTTATTCATTCTTCTGTGCTAAAGGCAGAAGAAACTACAAACACTAGCAACAGAGAGAGCCCAAACAAGGAAGCAGAAGCATATTCCATCCTTGTTGTAATGAGCGAGCTTAGATAGTTGGAATAACCTTTCCATCCGTGTGCATGCGACAATCATTTATCTCTGGGATATGTGTGTGAAAATGTCAAATGACATGTTAAGGCTGAGAATAAGGCAGATACTAGATACTATTACTATTCACGCATGTGTGTGTCTGTGTCTGTGTGTGTGCCTGTCTGTGTCTGTGTATCTGAGTGTCTCTGTGGGTGTCTGTGTTTATGTATGTGTCTGTGTGTGTCTATGTGTGTGTATGCGTGTCTGTGTGTCTCTGTGTATCCGTGTATGTATGTGTGTCTGTATGTGTCTGTGTGTGTGTGTATCTGTGTGGGTATCTTGTGTGTGTGTCTGTGTCTTTGTGTGTGTCTCTATGTGTCTGTGTCTGTGTGTGTGATGTCTACAGATATAAGACTCTCCCACTTACACGACAGGAGTTGTATAGGGCTTAGACTAAATCCGTGGCCTCACATTTAGGAATTTGTAGACATATTCTGGACTTCAGAATTCCACGCTTTCAAAGACACAGCACAGAAACTACAGGGTATTTTCTCCATAGATTCAGGGACTCAGAAAGTCCATCCATGTACACAGAGAAAAGAACTCTGTTCCTCATGATCACATGCAGGGCCACAACTGGGTCAAGGTGACCAGACTCTGCCACAGGGCACACAAATTAGCAAGTGCAAGCTTAGGCAAAATCAAAGCACAATATGTTTGGTGATTCAAAATTTTAAATTCTCAGCATTCTTTTCGTGCTGAAACCCCTTAGTCACAAGGCTGCTAACTCGTCCCTCAGTGGAATCCCACTACTGTGATAGGACAGAGAACAGAGATAGGCGGTAGTGGAGGCTTCGAGCTCAATTCTCCACGAAAGCCAGCTCCCATGTTGGACAAGGATAGGTGGTCATGGGCTGGCAAGAACAAAGGAATAGACCCTTCTGACCCCTTGGATGCTGAGAGCTTGGGTACTATAGTCACCACTGTTTTTACCTTGCCTCTTCCTCTCCTGAGCACACAACAGAATTAAGTTTCCAAAAGTTCTAAGGGCATTTACTGCTGACCTCACAAGACCCAGCAACCTGGGCTGCAGGTGCTGTAACACTGTTAACTTGCTTACTCCCCTGATACGGGCTGCCTGGAGTTCACACAGTATCCGACTTCTGACCACTCTGGGTGGGAAAGACACACAACAGCATCCTCAGGCTTTGTTCCTCCAGACTTGCCCTTTCCCGTGATCTCTGGACTTTTTGACCTTACCTGGTTCTGGTGGGGAAGCACCTATAACACAGGTGTACTTCATAAGGTAAAAACCATTCAGTGGACTTGTGACTGATTTTCTCATTAGATCCTTCCTCACAAGGATTTGCCAGTGGAAAATTCCACAAACTTGGTATTTTTAAACATAAAAAAAATAAAACTATAGATGTCTGGCTTCCCAGCAAAGAAGCACAAAGGATATTCATTACCTGAACATCTGCCATTTTAGATAATTAATTCTCTACCTTTATTAAGATTTATTTATTGTGTATATGTTGCCGCTTGCACTCAGTGTCCATGGAGACCAGAAGAGGACACCAGATGCCCTGGAACTGGAGTAAAAGGCAGCTGCTGTGTGTGGGTAAGTGTGCATCAGAACCTGAACTCAGGACCTCTGCGAGGGCACTCAGCGCTCGAGGACTGAGAGTCTCTGCTCCCCCCACCCCTTGTCAAACTCATAAACAGGAACAATCTGGCTTAGGCACACAATTATTTTTATATACTTTTGGCAAAGCACTTTATAGAGAGTGCATGCTTCTAAGAGTCATCTTCTGAGAAAAGCTCTTTCATGAAAGCTTTCTGGTGGATGACTTGCTCCTCACCTGGGTTAATTTGACTGAAGTATAATTAAAGTCAAACAGCAGCCACCCTCACTCAGGAGCCTGGGAACCAACAAATTCTAACATCGCAGTTGACTCAATATGTGAATTCCTGTTGGAGTATTCATTCGCAGCCTCTGCGCCCTCTCTTCTTCCTCCATGAAGCAATCTTATTTTTGTCTGTCTCCCTCACACACACATATGTACAAACACACACACACACACACACACACACACACACACACACAGCATTGATCTAATTAGTGGTAGGGAGGGATCTCGTCTCTTGACAGAAGCAATGAAATTCATTAAATGGTTTCTATTAAATATTTCTATCATAACCCAAATCCCATCTGAGCTGAAAGTTAGTCAAATCCATTAAATAATGGACCAGAATTTCAATAAGCAGAATTGAATAATACCCAGTCTCTTAAGAGTAATATGGTACCCTAGCGTGTTCTAAAGGATGGTTTTGGAGAGAGGTTTCTACTTAGGAACACATATTTACTAAAAATAATGCTAAACAGACCCCCCCCACACACACACTCACACACACACACACTCACATATACTCACACTCACACTCACACACATATACACACGCACACACACATACACACATAACACACACACACACAAACACACACACTCACACACACACACACACACACACACACACACACACACACACACACACACACACACACACACTCACACACACACACACACATACACACACACATACACACACACACACATACACACACTTCACACATACATACATACACTCACACACACACACACACACACACACACACACACCTCTTGCTTAGCTACATCATCTAACCAGACACACATATAGTTACATATGACACACCAGTGAATTGCCACTGTAAAATAGTGAAAGGCCACAGCAATGCTGTTCAACAACACAGCAGGAGCAGTCAGACTTTCCTTTTGGCCTAACTCAGGGTTCATCAACCTTCACACAACTAACACTTCACTGAGTCATTCTCTGTGGCAAGTGGCTGACCTGTGGCTACTGGACCACATCCATGGCTACCCCCTACTTCGAGTGGCCAACGCTCTTGGTCATAACGAGTTAAAGTGTCCTCGGGGTCCTGATGGCACCTGAGGGGGAAGTGTAGTCTGCATGGGTGAAAAGCACAGACGTGTTGGCCATATCTGTTCTGCAATTCAAAGGCCATAGAGAGTAGCTTTTAAATTGTACAGACACACAAATCTATTACCTGGACCTGTTCCAGGGATAGCATGGAGAGCCAAAACTCCCAGAGAGCATTCTCAGTGACGAGAGTGTTTATGGGCTTCTTGTTTAGATCTTGACCAAATATTGCATTCATCTGAATGCACATTTAAGTAATCTCGGTGTGTGATGTTTTCTTAGCCCTTTTACACTTTTAATGAAGTTTACTAGTGAACATGCATTCTTTCCTAGATAATCATTAAATACCAGTAGCTCAAAACAGGGGTTATAGTCCGGGTGGCCCAGAGATGACTAACACAGGTCATGCTCCCTTCTGGATGTCCTGATGCTGTCACGCAAGATGGAAACACTAAGCCAGCTCTGCCCAGCGGCGAGCTTCCCGAACATCAGCACGACCTGTGAGGCCACCCAGTCTCCTCAGTTCAAATGCTATTTGTATAGGACACTGAATATTTGATCCTTTTTGGAAATTCCCCCACACCCTAAGGCAGCTTTGTTCTCTTGTACGTTGAGCCTCTTTTTAAAGTCCCCTGTTTTTCATAGACATGGCCGAAGTGTCAGATTTCTACCTTCAAGATGAAGCAGAGCGTGTGAGTCGATTTCACCTCCATCATGGCAGCAGTTCAAAGCATACACACGAGTACCCTCATCTCTTTGGTGCTTAGCGCAGCTCAAGGTACAGAGATCATGAGAGATCTCCCAGCTCGCCCCCTTACCTACAGTAAGCACACTGGGCCAGAATCCACCAGGGAAAGCTTCTGGGCTGTGTCAAAGCTGTATTACCAAGCTGCTGGATCAGCCCCACCCGACATTAAGGAAATAAACAGCTGGCGGCTCCTACCTGCTTCCTTGCATGACTCACGTCACATGTCACTATGCTCGACACAGGGTCCATTCATGGAATTTGGGGACAGAGGGAGGCAGTACGAGTAAGAGAGGAGTTCTCATTCTGATTGTATTTAAGGTAAGCCTTGCACCCCCTGCTGGCATGCAAACTGACACCAACTGCATGCCAGGTTGACTTATGTCAACAAGGAAGGGATTCCATACTCTGTCTCTGTGGCTCTCCAATACTGGTTGCAGACTCCAGGCCATGCACACTCAGTACTGATCTTTGATTACTTTGTAGAGAGTGTCAGAGTGTATGTATCTCTATTCATGTGTGTATACATACATACATATATATATATATGTATATAAGATAACTCATGCAGGATATACATATATATGAATATATGTATACACATATATGTCTATGTGCAGACATACATGTATACACACATGAGTTATCTTGAAAGGAAATATTTATGTTAGAGAGGAAAAGGCCCTGCCTTCTTGTCTATCTTATAGACCAAGCTGTCACTCTCTGTGAGGAAGACACTTTCGCTACTTTACAAGTAAACAATGTAACTGCATGTCCACTGACTCTGTGAAAATAACAGGGTTGATGGGCTGATGTAACCTAAAATTGAGTTTCTCTCCCAACTTTTGATGTGAGGAAGGAGCAGCTCTCGTGGCCTAGACAATGAATCAACACCGTCTAAACTCAACGGAGCTTCATGCTAAGTAAGACGTAGCCAAAAGGAGGCAAGGAGCGATTCTTATTTAAAAACCACACTAGTGGAGGGGACTAGAGTCATCCTAGACTTGTTTTAATGAATCACAATAATCAGCAGGAAGGGTTCTGAAAGTCTATACCATCACCTGCCCACAGCCCTAAACAGGGCAAAAAAAAAAAAAATCAATAATAATTTTTTTAAAACCTATAGTTCTAATGTCAGTCTCAATAAGACAGGTCTTAAAAATGTTTATGACGCCAGTGTATATTGACAGTCAGCAATACCCCAGCATCTCCTGCATCCCCAGCATCCCCCACATCCCCAGCATCCCCAGCATCTCCTGCATCCCCAGCATCTCCCGCATCCCCAGCATCCCCCGCATCCCCAGCATCCCCAGCATCTCCTGCATCCCCAGCATCTCCTGCATCCCCAGCATCCCCCGCATCCCCCGCATCCCCAGCATCTCCCGCATGCTGCCATGATGAAACCCATCGGCCTCAGCAGCTACAGTTCCTCTGGTCTTCCAGATTTGAATCCACACACACGTGTTCTGCCAGCGTTGCCTCCTTGGGATCTTCCCACTTGCAAATCCACAGCACTCTATAAAAACACTCCCCGGAACATTTGATTTCTTATTGGTCCCCAAGCCAACATCAAAAGCAGTTTTGCTCGGGTTTTTGTTCGTTTCCTATCACGCCAATCCATGACACACTTTGGCAGCTCCTTTTGAAAGTCACATAAAAAAAATCTAGCAAAAAAATACCCCCATCCAGTCCTTTCTTCTTCTGCAGTCCCTAGGAAGTGGGCTGTGGCGGCGACGGCTCCTCACATGGGTCCAGCTGCATCCTCAGTGCGCCCATTTTATGAAGATACCAGAGTTGAAGAAACTCCTCGGGCATGGCATGGAAGCCTGAGAAGGGCAAGACGTTGTCATAGTAATGGTGGCTGATAGGTTCCCCTTGCATGTTCACGGAGAAGGGCCAGAAGCCGTAGATGGACACCTCCTCACAAAGGCCCAAGGCTGCGCTCACCAAAAAGAGTCCTGTAGACAGGCGCTTGGCATGGATCCCCCTACCCTTCCAGAACTTTCCAATGTTCCGAAGAAAGTTGGGGTTAGCAAAAAGCACTGTTTGATTGGCTCCAGCATCTTTCAGGGTGTAGTACACACGGAGAGACGGCTCTGTTCCCGTCTTCATAGAAAAGGCAGGCATGTATATGTAACTGTGGTTATAGATCTTCATGTTGTCCACAAACTTCTTTCTGGACCACAGCAGGTTTTCAAATCTATGGGAAACGAAAGGCTCAAATTAAACCTCAGACACACAGACATACCAAAGCCCGCTCACGCAGGCCTGGGAAAGCTCAGGTCATCAAACAGAACACGCAAAAAACATTTCACTTCAAACCTCTCTTCAAATACCCCATCTCGTCCAACACTCCTACCTTGAACTCATCGACATTCCTTAATGAAGCTCTCCTAGACTAAGAACAACTGTTCGTTTTGTTCTCTCCTAGAATGTAAAATGATTTAATATTTGTGAATTCATATAGATTGGAGGCTGGGGCGGTGGGGGCGGCAGCAAAAGCCACACGTGTGGTGTGGCAGAAACATACAACTGGTTACTTCCTCTAAGCATTAAAAAGAATTACTTGTAAGTCAACTTTCCATCAAAACGCCATGTTCTAGGAACGCTTAGTTTTCCAATGTTGTAACTTTAAGACTACACATAGGGCATGTTGCACTCGTAGACAGGCCTGAGAACCGGTCTTTTGCTCCAGGCAGTACTGCGTGATGACATCATCCCACAGTGACGCATGCTCAAAGCCCGGGGATCTCAGCGATCTGAAGTAGGAGCGGAACAGCCCCATCCCAGCCTCTTCATGCCTGCTCTGGAACATGTAACCTCAATCTGAGAGGATCATGGGCATGCAGACCCACAGGATAGCACCTAGAGTTCTTCTCCACGCTAATGAGGCATCTAGATAGACTTAGCCAATGACCTTCCCTTCCTGGATATTCTCACGCCCTTCCCCAGGAGGTTATATAATCCCTTGTTCACCCTGAATAAAATGCATGTGCCCACATCCACTCCCAACAAAGCAATATGAACAAGCAAGGATCATCTCAGGGAGCTGCTGCTTTGAAGATCACTGCAGGGAAGTCCTTCTCCTAGAAGAGCCATGCCTTAGACTCCCAAAGAAGGCTCTTCTCATTTCTCGCTCTTCTGCTACTCGGCACTGGTTCCCCATCGGACCAGATTCCGTTCCTCTTGGGCTCCAATTTCCCCTTCCTGCCTAGCGTGCAGACTCCCAGACGATAAACAGGGACCACAGAGCTCCACCCCAGTCTTCCCCTCCAGACAGTACAACGGAGGTGCCAGGGTTCCCAGAGAAGAAACCAGGAACCACAGCGTTCGTTCCAGATCTCGCTTTCCCTTTCAGGTCGCGCATGGAGTGGTGTCTGATGCCTCAAAGTGAAACACGGGCTGTGGGCTCTCTGGTCTGAACTTTGCCTTGCCTTTTCTAGCCAGTGTGCTGGCAGTGCCTGGGCACCGCAGACAGAGAGGCAGAACGCCGTACCACAACCACACAGGAAAAGAATGTTTTGTTACCGTTGTAACCACATGCAGACAGCTACCCCATATCCCTTTCTGGAGAATTCTACTACCCTCTGATCATCCGTGGCTGCCTGCACAAAGAATTTTTGATTCAAATGGAAGCAACTGAAAAGTGTGGACTGCCATCTAAGCGCCAGGAGAGAAATGCCATTATCGCTTGTTTGTGGCTTCACTTAATGTTTTACTAATCTTGCTTGTATACGTGAGTTTGGGCATATTATGTATTGTAGGGGTCAGAGGGCAACCTTAGGTGTCCGTCATGACCGCCCACGTTGTTGTTGAGACAAGGTTTCTGGGTTTTGTTTGCAGCTGTGTAAACCAAGCTGGCTGCTTCCCGGTTGCTCTGGTCCCTCATCCCACCGTGTGAGCTCTGAGATCACGGATGCCTGCTTTACGTGGGTTCCAGAAATGTGACCTCTGACCCTCATACTTAAACTGCATCTCCCGCCAAGCCATCTCCTCACGCTAATGCCTCATTTTTTTAACTCAAGAAATCCAAGTTTCGTTAAGGAAAACAGAAGTGTAACAAACACAACATAACGTGCCCCAAGTTCCATGCTTGATACAGCTGCCATCTATCGGCACGAGGGACCGTAGAGTGCAGGGGAAAACAAACAACAACAGAGACAAATAAGTTGTGCCTGGAAAGAGAGTGAAGTGGGAGAAGGCTAAGGAGTGGATAACACTTCAAGAGCTCTTGCTAAGGGAACAGATGTGCATGAAGCTACAAGGTCATGGGTAAGTGCAGGGAATGCCACGAAAATTAGGAAGGCTTGCCGGTCCTGGGACGGGAAGATGGGGCTGGGCCAGACAGGGGCTGGAGATAAGGCTGCTGTAAAACACCTCCCTATCTCTAACATTCTGCTCTCACTGTCACCCTGCAGTGAGGGCCCTTCATGCTGCAGTGGCTGCCCACAGCTTGTATCAGTGTCAGGTGGCGAAGGAAGGTGGAGGAGATAAGTTTAGGAAGTAAGGGGCTGGCAGCTGGGAGGCCAGATAAGAGGCTGCTGATATAGCACAAATAAAAATGAAGAGGAGAAGGGTGGAAATGGGAGGGGGGATGGAGAGTAGGGGGAGGAGGGAGGGGAGGGAGAGAGGGGAAGGAGGAGGAGGGATGGAGAGAGGAGGAGGGAGGGAAGGAGGAGAGGGTAGAGAGAGGAGGAGGAGGGAGGGGAAGGAGGAGAGGGGAGGGAGAGGAGGAGGAGGGGGGGGGAGGAGAGGGGAGGGAGGGGAGGGGGAGGGAGGGGGAGGGGAGGGGAGGGGGAGGAGGAGGAGGGAGGGGAAGGAGAGGGGAGGGAGGAGAGGAGGGAGGGAAGGAGAGGGGAGGGAAGGAGAGGGGAGGGAAGGAGAGGGGAGGGAAGGAGAGGGGGGGGAAGGAGAGGGGGGGGAAGAAGAGGGGAGAAGGAGAGGGGGGGGAAGGAGAGGGGAGGGGAGAGGAGGGGGAGGGGGGAGGAGAGGGGAGGGAGAGGAGGAGGAGGGAGGGGAAGAGGAGGAGAGGGGAGGGGGGGAAGAAGAGGGAGAGAATGGGAAAGGAAGGAGGGGAGGGGAAGGGAGGGAGGAAAGGAGAGAGGAGGTAAGGGGAAGGAGGGAGGGAGGAAGTGAAAGTAGGAGAAGAGAGAAAGAGGAGGAGGAGAGGGGAGGGAGAGAGGGGAGGAAAGAAAGGAAGGGGAGGGGAGGGAGGGAAAGGAAGGCAGGGGAGAGAGAGGGGAGGGAGGAAGGGGAGGGGAGGGAGGGAAAAGGAGGAGAGGGGAGATGGGAGAGAGAGAGAGGGAGGGAAAGAGGTGTAAGGAGGGAAGTGGGCAGAGGCAGGAAATGAACCAGTACAGTAAGACTTGAGGTTAGTTGTCCTGGTTCATGTTCTCCACAGGGAGAGCAGCAACAGCCAGGAGCAGAATGGAGCGACGCAGCAGAGGCAAAGCCTGTTGTGGATGCGCGAGATTCACCGTGACTACCCAGATTCCAAGCAATGAGGCAGTCACGGCTCAAGCCTCTGTCAAGAGAAAGGAAGGTGGTTTCTTAAGCTCAGAAGGATGGCCTCCCAGACTACCCGCAAGCCTCTGTCAAGAGAAAGGAAGGTGGTTTCTTAAGCTCAGAAGGATGGCCTCCCAGACTACCCGCATGCCCTTGACCCAGAAGCCACACAGCCAATCCCCCAGGGCACCCACCAAAGGAAAAATGACCATTGTGTCTCCAGGAGAAGTCATTTCCTAGAGCAGTGGTTCTCAACCTTCCTGATGACGCAACCTTTTACAGTTCCTCAGGCTATGGCGACCCCAACTACAAAGTTATTTTGGTGTTAACTTCATAACTACAACTTGTAGATAGCTGATATGTGGCTGCCAAAGGGGTCGGGACCCACAGGCTGAGAACCATTGTCCTGGGAAGCTAAGGAACATGGTTAACCATTTTCTAGACTGGTACCAACATCTCTCTCATGAATTCCCAAGTTGGACGTGGGTTCTGTTCAGTAACTCTATCATTTCTACTCCTTCCCACCCACATCTTTTGCTCTTCCTAAATTCCAAAATGCCTTCCCAACAATGTAGAAACACCACACAGATGACCTAACTGAACTGTCCTGTGCTTTGACTAGAATAACCTACAGACTTCACTGATACCCCATGGCCTGGAATTCTGGTCAGTCCACCATGGGACATTCGTATCCGTCACTCCCTGGGTCTGGGAGAGACACTCACTTAGAAGATGCAACGATTAATTGTTGTTTCCCATTTGAATGGCTTTATTATATTCACCGTGGAAACACACTTCTGTGTGTATCTATGAAGGTATTTCTAGAAAGGTTCTTGAAAGGAGGGAAGACTCGCCCTGAATGTGAGGCCAGTGACTGAAGAGAGGAAGGAAAGCCAGACGAACCCCAGCATTCATCTCTCTGTTTCCTAACTGCACACGTGGTACAATCGGCCACCCCTGCTCCTGCTGCCACGCCTGTCCCTCGGGGAAGGACAAATGCTTCCCTAAGCTGCCAGGTGTTTCTCACAGCAATGAGAAAGACACTGTCTTAGTCAGGGTTTCTATTCCTGCACACACATCATGACCAAGAAGCAAGTTGGGGAGAAAAGGGTTCAGTCAGCTGACACTTCCACATTGCTGTTCATCACCAAAGGAAGTCAGGACTGGAACTCACACAGGTCAGGAGGCAGGAGCTGATGCAGAGGCCATGGAGAGATGTTTCTGACTGGCTCGCTCCCCCTGGCTTGCTCAGCTTTCTTTCTAATAGAACCCAGGACCACCAGCCCAGGGATAGCAGCACCCGCAATGGGCTGGGTCCTTCCTACTTGATCACTAGTTGAGAAAATGCCTTACAGCTGGGTCTCATGGAGGCATTGCCTCATTGGAGGCTCCTTTTCCTGTGATAACTCCAGCTTGTGTCAAGTTGACACACAAAACCAGCCAGTACAGTGTGGACCCCCTGAAGCTGGAGTTCTAGGCAGTCATGTGACCGTGTGAGCAGTCTCCACCAGTCCTTCGGCACCTCTGCCTCCCTAACTGCATCCTTCTCCGCTTTGCCCCTCATGACCAGCTTTATACCTCTTCCCAAATGTTCATACTCTGAGGTGGACTATATCACCTCTAGGGAACCACTTCCTCGGGCTTCTAGACCCGGGAACTGGCCTCCTTTCCCGAGCTTCCCTGACTAGTAGTTGCAGTTCAGAAATGTGTTTGTTCCAAGTATGCCATGTTGCCTTGGTGCGTGTGAACACGCCATGAAATGATTATTCCGATAGGCTGGAATTGGATTCTAAAAATTCTTGATATAGCCACCCTGTGAGCTACATGCTGCCTCTTGTCCGCCATCAGTGCCCTGGGACTGTTATTCTCCTTCCTTATTTGCCTTCAGCCCTCGATTACTATGCAGAGTCCCCCGTTCCCCAGAGGAACCAATAATCTCTCCCCACAGTGGGCTGCACTGTCACAGGGAACCACGGGAAATGCCCAGAACACAAGAGCATCTGGTTTTACTATCTCCACGTTTTCCAGTTTAGAAGTGACTGCCATTTCTTTGAGTTTTTAACATTGAAAATGAGCACCATTTTGAATTTGCTATACTCTTATTTTTCTTCACGCTATCTGTATATTGTATTTTGAGATATTTTTTACTTAGCCCACTATTTAAGTAGTAACATTAATTAAGAAGTCAGTTTGGAGCCAGTGAGATGGTTCGGCAGAAACAGGTGCCACTGCCAAGGATAACAACGTGATTCCAAATCACGGAGTTCAAATGACACGAGGACAGAACCGCCTCCCGCAAGTTGTCCTCTGGACTCTACGGGCACGCCGTGGCACATTCACAGACAGATACACACACAGAAACACAAAGTGGGTAATAAAAAATACTTTTAAAGCAGAATTCAACTCAACTCTGTAATTGTTCGCAGTCTAGCTGGTATCGTTCCTATTTACTGATCAATAGCTTAACAGTGCTGGTTTTGAATTTTGCTAACTCATTATAAAGTCCTATGGGGGACCACAGAGGAGTGGCATCAGCTGCTTTCTGCCCCTCAGCTGGCTCCTAGCCTTTGTGTGCACAAGCACTCACTTACCACACACACCTAGAGTCACTCGTCCATTCGATGCCCCAGTGACATTCTACAGAGTTGTGAAGACCCCACCCAAACCTTTACAACGAACCCCTTCACCTCACTCAGCCTTTTAATGGTATTCTTCAGCTGCTGCAGTGGCTGAAGTCCACCCGGTACTGAGTGATCTGAAGGAGGGGGAATATCATGGTTTGCCTACTAACCTAAGCTGCTAGTAAAGTCCAGGCCATGCTGAGCTACAGAATGGAAGACTGCTTCCCGGAAAACACAACACACAGCAGGTAGGACACACAGCAGGTAGGACACACAGCAGGTAGGACTGCTCAGTGGTATAGGCAGGTTGAAGTTGCAACCTGACTTCAATCCTGGAAACCACAGGGTGGAAGGAGAGATTTGACTGTGGTGCACAAGTGCCTACCTTCATGCGCATGCACAACAGACAGATACATAAACAAAGAACAAAGTAACAATGATTACACTAGGAATAGTAAAAGTACTGACTTTCTCAGTAAGAGTCAGTGTATCCTTTAAGGCTGGAGATGAGCCATCCGTCTATCCCGCCCTCTACCCATTCTAATCTACCTCAGAAGAGCTGTGTGTCAATCCTAAAATTAAATGGAGCCGCCTGTATACTAAAATTAAATAAAGATAAAACACATAAAGTTTTGCCCATGCCTGTAATCTGAGTGTTCAAAGCTGAGGAAGGAGGGTTGGTTGCGTTTGAGGCCAGCTGGGGCTACCCAGAGAATTCCAGGCCATCCTGGGCTACACCTCCAGACCTTGTTTCAAAAGCAAAGCAAAACTTTAAAACAAGGGAAAATAAGTCTTTATTTAATGAATACACTGAGATACTTAACAAATGAATTTATGCCTCACAGGAAAACTCCAACATAATTTCTAGAGGAGCAAAATGTTACTTTTCTCTTACTTTGTCTATATTGGAAATACAGATAAAACAGTAGAAAGGCAAAAGAAAACCTGTGGACTTAGACTCTCATCAGATACTAACGAATACTAACGAAATTGCTGGTGCCAAGGAGTGAAACGCTATCACCAAGAAACGTAGGACAGTGGCCATAAAAGGGAATTAGCTCTAAAAATATTCACAGCAAAGCTGACAAGTGGCTGGACACTGGTGGGACTTACAGTCAAAAGCACTGGCCCAGAATATACTACTCCAAGTCTCCATTAATGAGAATATTGAACTATTTGGTGAACGGGTTGCTGGTTATTACACATTGCTGGGATTATGAACTGAGAAAGATCAAGAACCAGAAAGGCTCTATTTCTCTCTCCCCTCAGCAAATCTCCAGAAAGAAGACAAACGATTGTTTTTCAAAAATCCATATCCACAGTGAAAGCAAGAAAGAAGGCAGACTTTTGGGGACCCCCTCCATGGGTTGCCAGGTTTTTGGGAAACCCCTTCCTTAAAAATTGTTCACAGAAAACAAAACAAGACAGAAACCCCACAGAGAAACCAAAGCAAGAAGCAACTTGCAGAGTAGAAAAGGTGGCAGTGTCCTGTGCCCACCGTCAGGAGACACTGTGGAAGAGGGCACCCCAAACGGTCAGCAAGGTTGTCAGTGTGACTGTGAGACCCTAGGGGCACACAAGTGGGTCAGACCCAAAAGCCAGGCTCTGTCTGTTATAGGTGCATGGGTGAAGAAGACGTAGTAGGTCCAGGCAGATGTGTGCTCAGCCCTGGGGAAACTGGCAGCATTCTGTGCACACAGCCTCCACAGCCAGACTCACATTGCCCAGAGGAACGATGGCATGTACTTCACCAGCACCAAGAACAAAGGTCTGCATGTGACTGCACACGACGACTCCTGGGAGCCACCCAGGAGAAACCTAGAGTGTCACAGTCGCAACTTCAGCCAAGGCCACCTTTAACAGGGCCTGACACAAGAAGAGAGGGTCAGCACCTCAGAGCACTGAGGAACAACCTGGAACTCAGAAACAGAAGGAACCAAGGTCATTAGAAGCTCGGAAAGAAATGCTCTGCAGTCTATATTAGTCTGTTATAATATTAGGGTGCTATAAGGGGGTTATTTAGGTAATAAGAATCGTTGGCAGTTAAAAAATACAGACACATGGGTTCTGGCAATGGGATTCTCTAGGCAAAAGCTGCATGGTAGCCTTGAAAGCCATCCATCAGATAGTGATGAGCAAAAGCCTAAGACTCCAGGATGGTTGTCTCAACATCCATGATTGCCCTAACAGGCCAAAAGCTGTGGTAGTCACAAGGGAGTTGCTGGGTCTCCCACAGGAATGTGGCATAGACCGGTGCTGCACAGAGGGGCTCTGTAAGACTCTGAAAAAACTTACAAGTTGAGTGGGATGGAAAATACTATGACAGGCTCTTTGCCTGGCGAGCTGCGTGATTGTAAGGCATGACTTGAACAGGGAACTTGGCAAAGCACAGTGTGCAGGACAGGCCTGCTGTGAGGGCCATGAGAAGAGAGATCAATCTTTATTTTCCCACAAGAAATCAATAGATACATTAGAAATTTTTAAACTGTAATTAAGCATGATGCTTTCAAACCAAAGAAGAAAAAAAGGTCAGCCAAAGACACTGGGAAAAAATATTGATTTTTTTTTTGAAAGATGACTTGAGGGTGTAGGGAGGGCTGAGGGGGGATGGCTGCTTTTCTTTTAAAGCTTTATTGTTCTTTTAGATTGTTAAAAACTGTGGGTGTGCATTATTCTTATAAAACAGAACATTTAATTTTAAGATCCTGAAAACTTTATAAAATACTGTATTGATCAAATTCAGAAGACCAAGAAAATGTTATGTCACTAAAAAGATAATAAGTTATGTATGCATGTATGTATGTATGTGTGTATACATGTACATATGCACGTATGCATAGATGCTTGATTGTATTATACACATATATGCATGTGTATGAAGGTATGTGTGTATGCATATATGCATATATGTATGTATACATGCATGTATGTATGTGAATGCATCTGTATGCTTGTATGTATACATGTATGCATGTGTGTATTGTACATGTAACTATGCATCTAAATGCTTACATGCATGAATGTATATATGTACACATATGTGTATGTGTGTATTATACATGTGCGTATGTATGCATCCATGTATGTATGTGTGTACATGTATGTGTATGTGTACATGTATGTATGCATATGTACACACATATAAAGCCACATATTAAAAATTCATAGGTCCATGAAGTGAGTCTTCAGTTTAAAAATATACATTTTTAAAATATAGAATAGAAGCTTCTAAAAGTGCCTGCATATTTTGTCAAAAAAGAGAAATCGGTATTATGAAATTACTGCTATACAGGCCACACTCACATCAAAAAGGTATTAAATTAAGAACTCAACGACATAAAGACAGACACATAAAGACAGTGTGTACAGCAAAGCCAACTGAAATATTTACTGGAGCCAGCAGATACATGAGCAAGACCATCTTACTACACAGCAGTCATGGAGGACTTTTTTTTAACAAATATACTAATAAAATATTTAAATTATTATTGTAACACAGCCCCAAATAACCTGAGACAAATCTAACAAATATGCAATATTTCACAGAGACATTAAAATGGATAGTGTGTTTCTAATTATTTTTTTTAATTTTATTATTAATTTATTAATAATATGCTTTTATTAGATACATTTCTTTATTTACATTTCAAATGTCATTCCCTTTCCTGGTTTCCTGTCCATAAGACCCCCATCCACATCCACTCCCTTGTCCCCCCAACAATCCCCTACACTGGGAGTCCAACCTTAGCAGGACCAAGGGCTTCCCCTTCCACTGGTGCCCCAACAAGGCTATTCTCTGCTACCTATGCAGTTGGAGCCCAGGGTCAGTCCATATATATAGTCTTTGGGTAGTGGTTTAGTCCCTGGAAGCTATGGTTGGTAGGCATTGTTTGTTTTTATGGGGTATCAAGCCCCTTCAGCTCTTTTAATACTTCCTCTAATTCCCCCTCAAGGGGGTTCGATGGTTTGCTGCTAGCATTGACTTCTGTATTGGATAAGCTCTGGGTGTGTCTCTCAGGAGATCTACATCCAGTTCCTGTCAGCATGCACTTCTTAACTTCATCTTATCTAGTTTTGCTGGCTGTATATGTATGGGCCACATGTGGGGCAGGCTCTGAATGGCTGTTCCTTCAGTCTCTGCTCTAAACTTTGCCTCCAAATCCCCTCTTATGGATATTTTTGTTCCCCTTTTAAAGAAGGAGTGGGAGCATCTGCATTTTGGTCATCCTTCTTCTTGAGCTTCTTGTGGTCTGTGGATTGAAAAAGTCTTCCCCACATACACGTGTAAATTAAACATAGTCTCAACTGAGTAAAACTTGAGATGAGTCTGCATCTCACAGGAAAGGTGTGAACTAAATCAGAGCGTGTATTCAGGACCACATTCAGTGAAGGAGTGGTGGAGAGGGTAGGGCGGGACTGGGGGAGAGGCGGCTCCCAGTGCCAAACTGTGTGTAGAACCACAGTAACTCAGGAGGCCCCAGACACAGGGTACAACACTTCACACTGGACAACTCTGCACCTGATCGATGAAGTTTCAAACCAGCGTTTGCGAGACTGTACACTGTACCACGACCGCCAGGTAATCAACAGTCAGAACTAAGATAAATGTTTGCCCACCATTCAGAAAAATTAACTTCAGACAGAACAGGGTACCCACATTCAAACGCAAGGGACGTCTGTAGACCTGGGGACATCAAAAGCTCTACACTATAACAGCAAAATCCATTAAGCAAAGGACTGATAGCATAATTGCTTCCAAAACAGACTTGTGGGTGGGGCACAGTGGTGTGCACACCTTTACTTCCAGTACTTGGGAGGCAGAGAGAGACAGGTAGATCTCTGAGTTCTAAACCAGCCTGGATTCTTATTTGTGACATTAGTGATAATCTGGGGTAAAAAGTGACACAATTAAATAACAGAAACAGTCTACAGATTTCCGCTTAGGAGGCTGGGAAGATGGTTCAGCGGGTGAGAACACTTGCTGCACATGGGTGAGGGGTGAGGGCCTGAGTTTGGATTCCCAGCACTCGTGTAACATGCCAGGTGTGTTCTCACATACCAGGGACCCCAGTTTCATTCAATACAGAATGAATGAAAAAGACACCCAATGTCCTCCCCTATCCCCTGTGCAAGCACAAGCACACACCTATGACCACCCAGGTGCGTATACCACCCAGGTGCGTATACCACCCAGGTGCAGATACCACCCAGGTGCATATACCACCCAGGTGCATATACCACACAGGTGCATATACCACACAGATGCATATACCACCCAGGTGCAGATAACACACAGGTGCAGATAACACACAGGTGCAGATACCACACACATACCTGACACTCACACACCAAAGCTCTGGCTTAAGGCATGCCATTTAAGCCTGCTGCAGCTTTGCGAAGGGTACCTGGATGGTGATTTTTCCTATGGAAAGTCACATCCCACTCTCCTGCTGACTGACATCTATTCACTTGTGACCTGAGCTTCAACCCTTACTTTCTCCAGGACCCCATGCACAACATCTTCTAAGTAGCCTTCACCTCTATCCGGGTCTACTTTCCGTTGACTCTCGTCCCCACGCTGTCACTTGCCCAAGTCTTTTCTGATTGAAAACAAATTAGCACAAACAAATCTCCCCTCTGTGGACTGATTAGAGTTTCATGACCGTGGGGAGTCAGAACGGTGCAGACTTAACACCATCTTTTTTTCAGCCTAGCGTCACTATTCCTGTGTCTGACTTAATATCTTTATAACTATTAAAACCTTTAAAACGCACTCTTAGCAGACCACTCTGCTTCCACCAACACGAAAGCTAAAACTGTCATCGGATACTGTCCGAGACTTACTCTGGTCTTGCCGCTCTGTTTTAACCTGCCTACCTGTGGTCCCCACAGAAGCGTTTGGTGAATGAATGACCTAGGCTTTCCTTTGTTCTGTATGTAGCTTATACAACCTCATGATCTCGTTAAACCTCTTCTGCAGCTGAACTCATCCTTGTGGGAAATCTGAATCCGTGTCCCCAGGCCATGGTTGCTCATATGCGCCTCGAGAATAAACCGTCTCTCTTAGCCGCTGAGGTGAGACGTGCATTTTGTATACTCCTAAAGCGTACATCTTTAGGGCTGGGAATGGTGATCGAAGGGTTTCTCTTGAAGCAGGAAGAACTATGTTTGATCCTCAGAGCCCATACGAATGCTGGAAGTGGTGGGGTGGGCTCCTGTGGAAACTCCTAGGCTGGAATCGTGGGTTGGTTACCATATCCACACAGCATTTATCCCATGTCTGCACAAAGCGTGATCAACCAACATCAACATTGGGCTTTCACATACATGTGCAACCACACACGTGTGTTCCCTCACAAAAAAAACATACACACGCACATGCACATCCAACCCCAGGGGTGAAAGTGGAAAAAGAGCGGGGGGGGGGGGTTCTTCAGTGACTTTTTATCAGCTTCAACGGAGTCCAAGTCATCCAGGTAGTTAAGCCCTTCATGATGTAACCCCTGCCTACTCCTCCAGCTCTTCTTGTCACCAGCAGCAGCTGGCTGCCTTGGGTTGCCCCACCGGTCACTGAATCTGGCTTCTCTGGCTTCAGCAGGTACTGGCTGGTCCTTCTGCCTGCCCTAGCGGCTCCCACGATTCCTCAGGACTCATCATTCAGGTTAGGGTGTCTAACTTTACATCGTCTCATCACTGAGCTCCTCTTAGCACTTGGTCCTGTGTGATCACCTTCACTTTCCTGTCTTCTTTACTGAATTGTTAATGTCCTTTCTTCACACCTGTGTCCTTTCAGCTCAGTGCTGTACCTCTTTAGGGTAGGGAACTAGGAAGTACTTGTTGAATGACTAAGGTCAATGGCCGAAGTCAACGGCCAAGTACATTTGTGCCGTTACCACAACACGAATTTAAGTCACTTCAAGGCATGATACAAGCAAGCAAAAGTCTCCTCGATTTTCAGGAAAACCACTATAATGCAAGAGACGTTTGATTGTCCATCAAACACCATTTTCTATCACTGTTTTTTTTTTTTCAAATTCTAACACATCCCCTGCCTGAAACCAGAAAGAGAGTAATTAGACACCAAAATGGCAGCATTGCCTACAAGTCCCTCATCAGATGCTAGCTCATCTTTTTTGTAAACAAATTATGCTAATTTCTGGAAATACCAAGCCTTCTAAGAAATCACACAGGCAGCTTTAATCTCAGGAGCTGCCTAGAACATAGGAATCTCTTTTTCAAGAACGAAGGAAAATGGTTCTGGCTGTAAGCACCCTTCTCTCTTTTGCTGTGCCTAGAGCAACCGTCATGCTAATGTACCTGCTTTTGCACGTGAAGTAAAGCCATAATCAACCCGAAAAACTGACACCGATTCATATTGAGGCCATACAGAAAGAGGTGTGCCCTAACCTGTGGAATGCCCACCATTTTTTAAAAAGACTTATTAATTTTATTTTATTTTACATGTATGAGTGTTCTGCCTGCATGCATACTACATGCATGCCAGCGTTTGTGGGGTGTCAGAGAAGGGAGTCAAACCCCCTGGAACTGGAGTTACAGATGGTTGCGAGCCATTGTGTTGATTCTGGGACTAAACCCAGGTCCTGCAGCAGCAGCAGCAGCAAGTGCTCTAACCACTGAGCCATTTCTCCAACCTGAATGCCACCCTTTAGATAAAAAGGATTATGACCCTGTTGACATAAAACAACGTGTGTGTGTGTGTGTGTGTGTGTGTGTGTGTGTGTGTGTGTTAATTCTGTCACATGTGCTTCTGTATGTTTAACATACCTGCTAGGTTCCATGTGATATCTGGTGATAGAGAAGAGAGAAGCTACTTTGAGAAGACAGTATGTGTCGCTTCTACAGGGGAAGTGTAACATCACACCAGGCATTTTGTGTCTTCACATCCCACCGTTTCTTCTAATTAAGAGGGGATGAGGGGGGGTTGGGGATTTAGCTCAGTGGTAGAGCGCTTGCCTAGCAAGCGCAAGGCCCTGGGTTCGATCCCCAGCTCCGAAAAAAAAAAAAGAGGAGATGAGGAAGCCCCTAATTAACAGGACCCTTGTGTGGACAAGGCAAGCTCCCACATACAGCATTCCAGGAAGGACACACTGCATATGTCTGTCCTTTCCTCTTTCTTGGGACGAACGACCAATGCAGCATCTGAAAGACTCCTACAGAAATGTCTCCCCTGTGGAACTGAGTGAGAACTTAGGAGAGAATCTGTGTACTAAACAGGGCATGGCCGGCATGTCCTTTCAGACGAGGACTAGAGGGCCCAGGCCAGTAGCTGTTCAGATCTCGTTATTTCTGTCAGTCAAAATTCAAACCCATGACTAATCTTACAGCCTTTCCAAGAATAGCCAGAAGCAATGAGGCAGAATGAGCAGACAGTAAGAGAGAATGGTAAAGCAAGGTAATTCATGAGAAACTCACTTCGGAGCAGGAGGGATGGCCCAGTCGCCAAGAACAGCTGTTCCTCTTGAGAAGAATCTGGATTCAGTTCTCAGAATCCATGTTGGGAGGCTCACAACTACCTCACAACTGCCTGTAACTCCAGCACCAGGGAACTGGATGCTTTGTGCTGGCTTATGGAGAGAACGTGTACACACACACACACACACACACACACACACACACACACACACACACACACAATTAAAAATAAAACTCTGGGCTGGAGATACGGCCCAGCAGTTCAAAGCACTTTCTGCTCTTGCAGAGGACCTGGGTTCAGTTCTTAGCACCCACGTGGTGGCTCACGATCATCTGTAACTCTAACCCCATCTCATCCAGCATCAACATCTGCTCACTGGGCACACCAGACACACATGGAGCACGTATACATCCATGCAGGCGAATACTCACATACGTTACATAAAAACAAATCTTTAAAATGACGGTAGAGCCCATTTACAGTAGAACACGAATATCAAAGAATCTGTCTGATATCGAGGACGAGAAGGCCAAATATAAGTGGGGTTTGACAGGAGAATGAGACTCCCTCCCCCTCAGAATGGTATAAAATGAAATATTTTCTGTTTTACGTCAAAGAGCTTTGCTGTGCCGTGCAGGCTCCAGAGTAATTAATTGCACTATTCTTGCATTGAGTATTCTTAATACAGTGTTCATTTGTTCTGGATACCACATTTACTTACATAATGATGGCCTTCACTACCCAAGCATTATGGAAATGAACGTTTTTGCCAACAAAACACCACAAATCTAAATTACGTGACATCTTATTATATGTTTATAGCCTCTCATTACTTTTCAGCTGAAAAATCAAAAAATTGGTTGAATTCCCCTCTCCCCCTTTTTTTTTGACAGGGACTCAACTTGGGCTAAAAAGGTAGGAGAGCGTGGTCGTTTCAATGGAAATATCCCAGAAGCTCATATATTATAGTGTGTTGTCCCCAGTTGGTGGCGCTCTTTGGGGAGGTTAGGGAAGCTTTAGGACATGGCACCTTGCTGGGGGAAGTGCATCACTGGGGACAGGATATGACAATGTATAGCTTTGCTCTGCCCACCCTGCCTCTAGCTAGGGCTTTAGCAGACTGAATGTTGGCTAGTCTAAGTATAAGACAATGTGTGGGGAAGCCCCCTTGATGGGAACTTCTACTATGAAACCATGAGCTAATCACTGCCGAACTGGCCAGGCTGCTGAAGAGTGAGCCTGCAAGCCAGGGGAGAGCAGCTGGAGTATCCACTTAGACGAGAAGGGCTACTTCTGAGGCTGCCACGGATGTATGAGCGTGTCCAGGATCCAGTTGTAAAGAGTTTCCATTTCCTCCAGAGTAACAACGTTTCTTCCCATGCCCAGAGTCCACTACATTGGAAACAAAATCAACCACCAGTCTTGACCCTCACTTTTCAAATCCACTGGGGATTGACTGTGAATACTGGAAAGCGCCCTGCCACTCCCCAGGCGCATTCTCCTCCTGCAGACCAAAACAGAACCAGAGTGTGCTTTGTGTATAATCCCAACCCAGGACGCCTAAGCTTGTGAATGGAATGTTTGCGTGGGAATTCAGCTCCCCGTAAGTTCTGCAGGATGATTTCTGAGAAGCTTGACTAAAAGCGTATACTCCAGAATGGAAGTCACTTCCAAACCCTGAGTGAAAACAGACAAGGCGAGACAGGTGCCATTCACATCCTACTAGGAGCGAAGGGACCCATTTATTCTTTAACACCATTTAATTACTTCCTCCTGGCTACAAAAAGCAAACTGGTC